>NW_028270176.1:26680322-26754628 GCF_037043375.1 Chiloscyllium plagiosum | reverse complement strand
CATCCCCTTCACACACACACACACCCCGACCCCATCCCCTTCACACACACACACCCCGACCCCATCCCCTTCACACACACACACACACCCCGACCCCATCCCCTTCACACACACACACACACCGACCCCATCCCCTTCACACACACACACACCCCGACCCCATCCCCTTCACACACACACACCACCCCGACCCCATCCCCTTCACACACACACACACACCCCGACCCCATCCCCTTCACACACACACACACACACCCGACCCCATCCCCTTCACACACACACACACCCCGACCCCATCCCCTTCACACACACACACACCCGACCCCATCCCCTTCACACACACACACACCCCGACCCCATCCCCTTCACACACACACACCCCGACCCCATCCCCTTCACACACACACACACCCCGACCCCATCCCCTTCACACACACACACACACCCCGACCCCATCCCCTTCACACACACACACACCCCGACCCCATCCCCTTCACACACACACACAACCCGACCCCATCCCCTTCACACACACACACCCCGACCCCATCCCCTTCACACACACACACACCCCGACCCCATCCCCTTCACACACACACCCACCACCGACCCCATCCCCTTCACACACACACACACCGACCCCATCCCCTTCACACACACACACACCCGACCCCATCCCCTTCACACACACACACACCCCGACCCCATCCCCTTCACACACACACACACCCCGACCCCATCCCCTTCACACACACACACCCGACCCCATCCCCTTCACACACACACACACCCGACCCCATCCCCTTCACACACACACACACCCCGACCCCATCCCCTTCACACACACACACCCCGACCCCATCCCCTTCACACACACACACACCCCGACCCCATCCCCTTCACACACACACACCCCGACCCCATCCCCTTCACACACACACACACACCGACCCCATCCCCTTCACACACACACACACCCCGACCCCATCCCCTTCACACACACACACACACCCGACCCCATCCCCTTCACACACACACACACCCCGACCCCATCCCCTTCACACACACACACCCCGACCCCATCCCCTTCACACACACACACACCCCGACCCCATCCCCTTCACACACACACACACCCGACCCCATCCCCTTCACACACACACACCCCGACCCCATCCCCTTCACACACACACACACACCCCGACCCCATCCCCTTCACACACACACACACCCCGACCCCATCCCCTTCACACACACACACACCCCGACCCCATCCCCTTCACACACACACACCCCGACCCCATCCCCTTCACACACACACACCCCGACCCCATCCCCTTCACACACACACACACCCGACCCCATCCCCTTCACACACACACACACCCCGACCCCATCCCCTTCACACACACACACACCCCGACCCCATCCCCTTCACACACACACACACCCCGACCCCATCCCCTTCACACACACACACACCGACCCCATCCCCTTCACACACACACACACCCGACCCCATCCCCTTCACACACACACACACCCCGACCCCATCCCCTTCACACACACACACACCCGACCCCATCCCCTTCACACACACACACACCCCGACCCCATCCCCTTCACACACACACACACCCGACCCCATCCCCTTCACACACACACACCCCGACCCCATCCCCTTCACACACACACACACCCCGACCCCATCCCCTTCACACACACACACACCCCGACCCCATCCCCTTCACACACACACACACACCCCGACCCCATCCCCTTCACACACACACACACACCCCGACCCCATCCCCTTCACACACACACACACCCCGACCCCATCCCCTTCACACACACACACACCCCGACCCCATCCCCTTCACACACACACACACCCCGACCCCATCCCCTTCACACACACACACCCCGACCCCATCCCCTTCACACACACACACACACCCCGACCCCATCCCCTTCACACACACACACACCCCGACCCCATCCCCTTCACACACACACACACCCCGACCCCATCCCCTTCACACACACACACACCCCGACCCCATCCCCTTCACACACACACACACCCGACCCCATCCCCTTCACACACACACACCGACCCCATCCCCTTCACACACACACACCCCGACCCCATCCCCTTCACACACACACACACACCCCGACCCCATCCCCTTCACACACACACACACCCCGACCCCATCCCCTTCACACACACACACACACCGACCCCATCCCCTTCACACACACACACACCCCGACCCCATCCCCTTCACACACACACACACACCGACCCCATCCCCTTCACACACACACACACCCCGACCCCATCCCCTTCACACACACACACACACCCCGACCCCATCCCCTTCACACACACACACACACACACCGACCCCATCCCCTTCACACACACACACACACCGACCCCATCCCCTTCACACACACACACCCCGACCCCATCCCCTTCACACACACACACACACCGACCCCATCCCCTTCACACACACACACCCGACCCCATCCCCTTCACACACACACACACCCGACCCCATCCCCTTCACACACACACACACACCCGACCCCATCCCCTTCACACACACACACACCCCGACCCCATCCCCTTCACACACACACACACCCCGACCCCATCCCCTTCACACACACACACACACCGACCCCATCCCCTTCACACACACACACACACCGACCCCATCCCCTTCACACACACACACACCCCGACCCCATCCCCTTCACACACACACACACCCCGACCCCATCCCCTTCACACACACACACACACCCCGACCCCATCCCCTTCACACACACACACACACACCGACCCCATCCCCTTCACACACACACACACACCCCGACCCCATCCCCTTCACACACACACACACACCCCGACCCCATCCCCTTCACACACACACACCCCGACCCCATCCCCTTCACACACACACACCCCGACCCCATCCCCTTCACACACACACACCCCGACCCCATCCCCTTCACACACACACACACACCCCGACCCCATCCCCTTCACACACACACACCCCGACCCCATCCCCTTCACACACACACACCCCGACCCCATCCCCTTCACACACACACACCCCCGACCCCATCCCCTTCACACACACACACACCGACCCCATCCCCTTCACACACACACACACACACCGACCCCATCCCCTTCACACACACACACACACCGACCCCATCCCCTTCACACACACACACACCGACCCCATCCCCTTCACACACACACACACCCCGACCCCATCCCCTTCACACACACACACACCCCGACCCCATCCCCTTCACACACACACACACCCCGACCCCATCCCCTTCACACACACACACCCCGACCCCATCCCCTTCACACACACACACACCCCGACCCCATCCCCTTCACACACACACACACCCCGACCCCATCCCCTTCACACACACACACACACACGACCCCATCCCCTTCACACACACACACACACCCCGACCCCATCCCCTTCACACACACACACACCGACCCCATCCCCTTCACACACACACACCCCGACCCCATCCCCTTCACACACACACACACCCCGACCCCATCCCCTTCACACACACACACACACCCCGACCCCATCCCCTTCACACACACACACCCCGACCCCATCCCCTTCACACACACACACACCGACCCCATCCCCTTCACACACACACACACACCCGACCCCATCCCCTTCACACACACACACCCCGACCCCATCCCCTTCACACACACACACCCCGACCCCATCCCCTTCACACACACACACACACCCCGACCCCATCCCCTTCACACACACACACACACCGACCCCATCCCCTTCACACACACACACCCCGACCCCATCCCCTTCACACACACACACACACCCCGACCCCATCCCCTTCACACACACACACACACCCCGACCCCATCCCCTTCACACACACACACCCCGACCCCATCCCCTTCACACACACACACCCCGACCCCATCCCCTTCACACACACACACACACCGACCCCATCCCCTTCACACACACACACCCCGACCCCATCCCCTTCACACACACACACACCCCGACCCCATCCCCTTCACACACACACACACACCCCGACCCCATCCCCTTCACACACACACACCCCGACCCCATCCCCTTCACACACACACACCGACCCCATCCCCTTCACACACACACACCCCGACCCCATCCCCTTCACACACACACACACCCCGACCCCATCCCCTTCACACACACACACACACCCCGACCCCATCCCCTTCACACACACACACCCCGACCCCATCCCCTTCACACACACACACCCCGACCCCATCCCCTTCACACACACACACACACCGACCCCATCCCCTTCACACACACACACCCCGACCCCATCCCCTTCACACACACACACCCCGACCCCATCCCCTTCACACACACACACCCCGACCCCATCCCCTTCACACACACACACACCCCGACCCCATCCCCTTCACACACACACACCCCGACCCCATCCCCTTCACACACACACACCCCGACCCCATCCCCTTCACACACACACACACCCCGACCCCATCCCCTTCACACACACACACACCGACCCCATCCCCTTCACACACACACCCCGACCCCATCCCCTTCACACACACACACACACCCGACCCCATCCCCTTCCACACACACACACACACCGACCCCATCCCCTTCACACACACACACCCCGACCCCATCCCCTTCACACACACACACACCCCGACCCCATCCCCTTCACACACACACACACCGACCCCATCCCCTTCACACACACACACACACCGACCCCATCCCCTTCAGACACACACCCCGACCCCATCCCCTTCACACACACACACACCGACCCCATCCCCTTCACACACACACACACCCCGACCCCATCCCCTTCACACACACACACCCCGACCCCATCCCCTTCACACACACACACACCCGACCCCATCCCCTTCACACACACACCCCGACCCCATCCCCTTCACACACACACCCCGACCCCATCCCCTTCACACACACACACCCCGACCCCATCCCCTTCACACACACACACACACCGACCCCATCCCCTTCACACACACACACACACACCGACCCCATCCCCTTCACACACACACACACACCCCGACCCCATCCCCTTCACACACACACACACCCCGACCCCATCCCCTTCACACACACACACACCGACCCCATCCCCTTCACACACACACACACACCCCGACCCCATCCCCTTCACACACACACACACACACCGACCCCATCCCCTTCACACACACACCCCGACCCCATCCCCTTCACACACATACACACACCGACCCCATCCCCTTCACACACACACACACACACCGACCCCATCCCCTTCACACACACACACCCCGACCCCATCCCCTTCACACACACACACACACACCGACCCCATCCCCTTCACACACACACACACACCCCGACCCCATCCCCTTCACACACACACACCGACCCCATCCCCTTCACACACACACCGACCCCATCCCCTTCACACACACACACACACCCCGACCCCATCCCCTTCACACACACACACCGACCCCATCCCCTTCACACACACACACCGACCCCATCCCCTTCACACACACACCCCGACCCCATCCCCTTCACACACACACACACACCCGACCCCATCCCCTTCACACACACACCCCGACCCCATCCCCTTCACACACACACACACACCCCGACCCCATCCCCTTCACACACACACACACCCGACCCCATCCCCTTCACACACACACACCCCGACCCCATCCCCTTCACACACACACCCCGACCCCATCCCCTTCACACACACACACCCCGACCCCATCCCCTTCACACACACACACACCCCGACCCCATCCCCTTCACACACACACACACCCCGACCCCATCCCCTTCACACACACACACACACCGACCCCATCCCCTTCACACACACACCCCGACCCCATCCCCTTCACACACACACACACCGACCCCATCCCCTTCACACACACACACACCCCGACCCCATCCCCTTCACACACACACACCCCGACCCCATCCCCTTCACACACACACACACACCCCGACCCCATCCCCTTCACACACACACACCCCGACCCCATCCCCTTCACACACACACACACCCCGACCCCATCCCCTTCACACACACACACACCGACCCCATCCCCTTCACACACACACACCCCGACCCCATCCCCTTCACACACACACACACACACCCCGACCCCATCCCCTTCACACACACACACACACACCCCGACCCCATCCCCTTCACACACACACACCCCGACCCCATCCCCTTCACACACACACACCCCGACCCCATCCCCTTCACACACACACACACACACCGACCCCATCCCCTTCACACACACACACCCCGACCCCATCCCCTTCACACACACACACACACACCCCGACCCCATCCCCTTCACACACACACACACACCGACCCCATCCCCTTCACACACACACACACACACCCCGACCCCATCCCCTTCACACACACACACACACCCCGACCCCATCCCCTTCACACACACACACACCGACCCCATCCCCTTCACACACACACACACACCCCGACCCCATCCCCTTCACACACACACACACACACCCCGACCCCATCCCCTTCACACACACACACCCCGACCCCATCCCCTTCACACACACACACACCGACCCCATCCCCTTCACACACACACACACCCCGACCCCATCCCCTTCACACACACACACCCCGACCCCATCCCCTTCACACACACACACACACCCCGACCCCATCCCCTTCACACACACACACCCCGACCCCATCCCCTTCACACACACACACACCCCGACCCCATCCCCTTCACACACACACACACCGACCCCATCCCCTTCACACACACACACCCCGACCCCATCCCCTTCACACACACACACACACACCCCGACCCCATCCCCTTCACACACACACACACACACCCCGACCCCATCCCCTTCACACACACACACCCCGACCCCATCCCCTTCACACACACACACACACACCGACCCCATCCCCTTCACACACACACACCCCGACCCCATCCCCTTCACACACACACACACACACCCCGACCCCATCCCCTTCACACACACACACACACCGACCCCATCCCCTTCACACACACACACACACACCCCGACCCCATCCCCTTCACACACACACACACACCCCGACCCCATCCCCTTCACACACACACACACCGACCCCATCCCCTTCACACACACACACACACCCCGACCCCATCCCCTTCACACACACACCCCGACCCCATCCCCTTCACACACACACACACCCCGACCCCATCCCCTTCACACACACACACACCCCGACCCCATCCCCTTCACACACACACACCCCGACCCCATCCCCTTCACACACACACACCCACCCCCGACCCCATCCCCTTCACACACACACCCCGACCCCATCCCCTTCACACACACCCCCCGACCCCATCCCCTTCACACACACACCCCGACCCCATCCCCTTCACACACACACACACACCCCGACCCCATCCCCTTCACACACACACACACACCGACCCCATCCCCTTCACACACACACACACACCCCGACCCCATCCCCTTCACACACACACACACCCCGACCCCATCCCCTTCACACACACACACCCCGACCCCATCCCCTTCACACACACACACACCCCGACCCCATCCCCTTCACACACACACACACACCCCGACCCCATCCCCTTCACACACACACACACACCCCGACCCCATCCCCTTCACACACACACACACCCCGACCCCATCCCCTTCACACACACACACACCCCGACCCCATCCCCTTCACACACACACACCCCGACCCCATCCCCTTCACACACACACACACCCCGACCCCATCCCCTTCACACACACACACACCGACCCCATCCCCTTCACACACACACACACCCCGACCCCATCCCCTTCACACACACACACACACACCCCGACCCCATCCCCTTCACACACACACACACCGACCCCATCCCCTTCACACACACACACACACCGACCCCATCCCCTTCACACACACACACACACCCGACCCCATCCCCTTCACACACACACACACCCCGACCCCATCCCCTTCACACACACACACACCCCGACCCCATCCCCTTCACACACACACACACACACCCGACCCCATCCCCTTCACACACACACACACCCCGACCCCATCCCCTTCACACACACACACACACACCCCGACCCCATCCCCTTCACACACACACACACCCCGACCCCATCCCCTTCACACACACACACACACACCCCGACCCCATCCCCTTCACACACACACACACCGACCCCATCCCCTTCACACACACACACACACCGACCCCATCCCCTTCACACACACACACACACCCCGACCCCATCCCCTTCACACACACACACCCCGACCCCATCCCCTTCACACACACACACCCCGACCCCATCCCCTTCACACACACACACACACACCGACCCCATCCCCTTCACACACACACACACCGACCCCATCCCCTTCACACACACACACCCCGACCCCATCCCCTTCACACACACACACACACACCGACCCCATCCCCTTCACACACACACACACCGACCCCATCCCCTTCACACACACACACACACACACACCGACCCCATCCCCTTCACACACACACACCCCGACCCCATCCCCTTCACACACACACACACACACCCCGACCCCATCCCCTTCACACACACACACACCCCGACCCCATCCCCTTCACACACACACACACACACCCCGACCCCATCCCCTTCACACACACACACACCGACCCCATCCCCTTCACACACACACACACACCGACCCCATCCCCTTCACACACACACACACACCCCGACCCCATCCCCTTCACACACACACACACACTGACCCCATCCCCTTCACACACACACACACACCCCGACCCCATCCCCTTCACACACACACACCCCGACCCCATCCCCTTCACACACACACACACACCCCGACCCCATCCCCTTCACACACACACACACCCCGACCCCATCCCCTTCACACACACACACACCCCGACCCCATCCCCTTCACACACACACACACCCCGACCCCATCCCCTTCACACACACACACACACCCCGACCCCATCCCCTTCACACACACACACCCCGACCCCATCCCCTTCACACACACACACACACACCCCGACCCCATCCCCTTCACACACACACACCCCGACCCCATCCCCTTCACACACACACACACACCGACCCCATCCCCTTCACACACACACACACACACCGACCCCATCCCCTTCACACACACACACACCCCGACCCCATCCCCTTCACACACACACACACACCCCGACCCCATCCCCTTCACACACACACACACCCCGACCCCATCCCCTTCACACACACACACCCCGACCCCATCCCCTTCACACACACACACACCCCGACCCCATCCCCTTCACACACACACACCCCGACCCCATCCCCTTCACACACACACACACACACCCCGACCCCATCCCCTTCACACACACACACACACCGACCCCATCCCCTTCACACACACACACACACCGACCCCATCCCCTTCACACACACACACACCCCGACCCCATCCCCTTCACACACACACACACACACCGACCCCATCCCCTTCACACACACACACACCCCGACCCCATCCCCTTCACACACACACACACCCCGACCCCATCCCCTTCACACACACACACACACCCCGACCCCATCCCCTTCACACACACACACCGACCCCATCCCCTTCACACACACACACCGACCCCATCCCCTTCACACACACACACCCCGACCCCATCCCCTTCACACACACACACCGACCCCATCCCCTTCACACACACACACCCCGACCCCATCCCCTTCACACACACACACACACCCCGACCCCATCCCCTTCACACACACACACACCGACCCCATCCCCTTCACACACACACACACACACCCCGACCCCATCCCCTTCACACACACACACCCCGACCCCATCCCCTTCACACACACACACACACCCCGACCCCATCCCCTTCACACACACACACCGACCCCATCCCCTTCACACACACACACACCCCGACCCCATCCCCTTCACACACACACACCCCGACCCCATCCCCTTCACACACACACACACCGACCCCATCCCCTTCACACACACACACACACCCCGACCCCATCCCCTTCACACACACACCCCGACCCCATCCCCTTCACACACACACACCCCGACCCCATCCCCTTCACACACACACACACACCGACCCCATCCCCTTCACACACACACACCCCGACCCCATCCCCTTCACACACACACACCCCGACCCCATCCCCTTCACACACACACACCCCCCGACCCCATCCCCTTCACACACACACACCCCGACCCCATCCCCTTCACACACACACACACCGACCCCATCCCCTTCACACACACACACCGACCCCATCCCCTTCACACACACACACCCCGACCCCATCCCCTTCACACACACACACCCCGACCCCATCCCCTTCACACACACACACCCCCCGACCCCATCCCCTTCACACACACACACCCCGACCCCATCCCCTTCACACACACACACACCGACCCCATCCCCTTCACACACACACACACACACACCGACCCCATCCCCTTCACACACACACACCCCGACCCCATCCCCTTCACACACACACACCCCCCGACCCCATCCCCTTCACACACACACACCCCGACCCCATCCCCTTCACACACACACACACCGACCCCATCCCCTTCACACACACACACACCGACCCCATCCCCTTCACACACACACACACACACACCGACCCCATCCCCTTCACACACACACACACACCGACCCCATCCCCTTCACACACACACACACACACCCCGACCCCATCCCCTTCACACACACACACACCCCGACCCCATCCCCTTCACACACACACACACCCCGACCCCATCCCCTTCACACACACACACACACACACACCGACCCCATCCCCTTCACACACACACACACACACACCGACCCCATCCCCTTCACACACACACACACACACACACCGACCCCATCCCCTTCACACACACACACACACACACACACCGACCCCATCCCCTTCAGACACACCGACCCCATTCCCTTCACACACCCCGACCCCATCCCCTTCACACACACCGACCCCATCCCCTTCACACACACACACACCGACCCCATCCCCTTCACACACACCGACCCCATCCCCTTCACACACACCGACCCCATCCCCTTCACACACACACACGGGCTGTCCCTGTCCCCACCGATTATCTGTATCATTGTACCCCCCCTCTCTCCCCCTCCCCAGGAACCGGCAAACTTCAGGAACAGCTCAGGATCTCTCTCCCGGAGACGACGGAATAGCCACGGAGGCTGGGATCAGGATCGACCCGTTTCCCTCCACGAGGAAGGTGAGGACTGGGGGCAAATGGGGTGGGATGGGACGGTTTGTGTCAGGGGGCAGAGGTGGATGTGTTGGGGCAGGAAGAGTGAGAAAATCTCTGGGATTGATAGGGAACTGCATCCTGTCTTGGGGAACAGTGTAGAGGAAGCTTTACTTTGTATCTAACCCCGTGCTGTCCCTGTCCTGGGAGTGTTTGATGGGGGACAGTGTAGAGTGAGCTTTACTCTGTATCTAACCCCGTGCTGTCCCTGTCCTGGGAGTGTTTGATGGGGGACAGTGTAGAGAGAGCTTTACTCTGTATCTAACTCCGTGCTGTCCCTGTCCTGGGATTGTTTGATGGGGGACAGTGTAGAGGGAGCTTTACCCTGTATCTAACCCCGTGCTGTCCCTGTCCTGGGAGTGTTTGATGGGGGACAGTGTAGAGTGAGCTTTACTCTGTATCTATCCCCGTGCTGTCCCTGTCCTGGGAGTGTTTGATGGGGGACAGTGTAGAGTGAGCTTTACTCTGTATCTATCCCCGTGCTGTCCCTGTTCTGGGAGTGTTTGATGGGGGACAGTGTAGAGAGAGCTTTACTCTGTATCTAACCCCGTGCTGTCCCTGTCCTGGGAGTGTTTGATGGGAGACAATGTAGAGGGAGCTTTACTCTGTATATAACCCCGTGCTGTCCCTGTCCCTGGGAGTGTTTGATGGGGGACAGTGTGGAGGGAGCTTTACTCTGTATCTAACCCCGTGCTGTCCCTGTCCTGGGAGTGTTTGATGGGGGACAGTGTAGAGGGAGCTTTACTCTGTATCTAACCCCGTGCTGTCCCTGTCCCGTGTCTCTTGTCTCTGGAATTCCTCTCTAAACCGCCCCTATATCTCCTCCCCACCCTTCCCCATTCTCTCCCTGCCCTACCCTCCCTCTCCCTTCCCCCCCCGTCCCTCTCTCCCCCTCCTCCTCCCTGTTCTTTCCCTTCCTCACTCGCTCTCACTCTCCCTCCATCTCACTCTCTCACTTTCTCTCTCTCTCTCTCTCCCTCTCTCCCACCTCAGACATTTTTTACACAATATCCCCTCAGATGTCGGGAATTAGCTATCGTCCCTGATGCCTCTCCCTGGTTCTCGGCCACAGGGTTCGGGTGTATCCCTGATGTATGTTGTGGTGTCCCGGATCGCATTCCGATAAATAGGATGATTTTTCCCATTTCTCTCGTCTCTGGCGTGTGTCCTCCAGCTTCCAGCCGTGCCTCCATGCAACTCCTCTCTCTGGTCACCCTGCATCGGAGTCGAAGTTTCCAACAGGAAAAGCTGCCCTTCTCCACCCCTCCGCGAGGAACCCGCCTCTCTGAACAGCTTCCTGAACTCCGGAAACCCCAGACTGAGCCGAGCGTCAAAGTGTCCCGGAGCACCAGTCTCCGCAGGTAAGGGCTCAAAGGTAACCATCTGCCACAGCCCCAGTCACCGTATCCCTGAGTTAGACCCACACTCGAAGCACTGTGCACAGTTCCGGTCTCCGTATCCCTCAGTTAGACCCACACTCGGAGCACTGTGCACAGTTCCAGTCTCCGTATCCCTGAGTTAGACCCACACTCGGAGCACTGTGCACAGTTCCAGTCTCCGTATCCCTGAGTTAGACCCACACTCGGAGCACTGTGCACAGTTCCAGTCTCCGTATCCCTCAGTTAGACCCACACTCGGAGCACTGTGCACAGTTCCAGTCTCTGTATCCCTCAGTCAGACCCACACTCAGAGCACTGTACACAGTTCCAGTCTCTGTATCCCTCAGTTAGACCCACACTCGGAGCACTGTGCACTGTTCCAGTCTCCGGATCCCTCAGTTAGGCCCACACTCGGAGCACCGTGCACAGTTCCAGTCTCCGTATCCCTCAGTTAGACCCACACTTGGAGCAATGTGCACAGTTCCAGTCTCCGTATCCCTCAGTTAGACCCACACTCGGAGCACCGTGCACAGTTCCAGTCTCCGTATCCCTCAGTTAGACCCACACTCGGAGCACTGTGCACAGTTCCAGTCTCTGTATCTCTCAGTTAGACCCACACTTGGAGCACCGTGCACAGTTCCAGTCTCTGTATCCCTCAGTTAGACCCACACTCGAAGCACTGTGCACAGTTCCAGTCTCTGTATCCCACAGTTAGACCCACACTCGGAGCACAGTGCACAGTTCCAGTCTCCGTATCCGTCAGTTAGACCCACACTCTGAGCACTGTGCACAGTTCCAGTCTCTGTATCTCTCAGTTAGACCCACACTTGGAGCACCGTGCACAGTTCCAGTCTCTGTATCCCTCAGTTAGACCCACACTCGAAGCACTGTGCACAGTTCCAGTCACCGTATCCCTCAGTTAGACCCACACTCGGAGCACCGTGCAAAGTTCCAGTCTCCGTATCCCTCAGTTAGACCCACACTCGGAGCACTGTGCACAGTTCCAGTCTCCGTATCCCTCAGTTAGACCCACACTCGGATCTCTGTGCACAGTTCCAGTCTCTGTATCCCTCGGTTAGACCCACACTCGGAGCACTGTGCACTGTTCCAGTCTCCGTATCCCTCAGTTAGACCCACACTCGGAGCACTGTGCACAGTTCCAGTCTCCGTATCCCTCAGTTAGACCCACACTCGGATCTCTGTGCACAGTTCCAGTCTCTGTATCCCTCGGTTAGACCCACACTCGGAGCACTGTGCACTGTACCAGTCTCCGTATCCCTCAGTTAGACCCACACTCGGAGCACTGTGCACAGTTCCAGTCTCCGTATCCCTCAGTTAGACCCACACTCGGAGCACTGTGCACAGTTCCAGTCTCCGTATCCCTCAGTTAGACCCACACTCGGAGCACTGTGCACAGTTCCAGTCTCCGTATCCCTCAGTTAGACCCACACTCGAAGCACCGTGCACAGTTCCAGTCTCCGTATCCCACAGTTAGACCCACACTCGGAGCACTGTGCAAAGTTCCAGTGTCCGTATTCCTCAGTTAGACCCACACTCGGAGCACTGTGCACAGTTCCAGTCTCTGTATCCCTCAGTTAGACCCACACTCGGAGCACTGTGCACTGTTCCAGTCTCCGTATCCCTCAGTTAGACCCACACTCGGAGCACTGTGCACAGTTCCAGTGTCCGTACCCCACAGTTAGACCCACACCCGGAGCACTGTGCACAGTTCCAGTCTCCGTATCCCTCAGTTAGACCCACACTCGGAGCACTGTGCACAGTTCCAGTCTCTGTATCCCACAGTTAGACCCACACTCGGAGCTCTGTACACAGTTCCAGTCTCCGTATCCCTCAGTCAGACCCACACTCGGAGCACTGTGCACTCTTCCAGTCTCCGTATCCCTCAGTTAAACCCACACTCGGAGCATCGTACACAGTTCCTGTCTCCGTATTTTGAGAACGGCGTGAGGGCTGACATGGCGCTGAGGGGTTGAATGGCCAGTCTCCTGGATGTCGCCTCAGTGTATAATGCCTGGCACTGTTTGTCGTTTATTCCCGCAGTAATGGCTACTCCCTCCAGTCCCTGATGGAAATGGAGAACAAGCTGAGGGCCGCCCTGGCCGAGAAAGAGCGCCTCCTGCAGGCCAAGTTAAGTATTACACTGTCCGTCACCCCACCATCGATTGCGACCCGGTTATCCCAGGAAGGGCTGGGATTCCAAGCTCGCCCACACGTGGGATTGTTCTGGGGAGATATGTACGGCAGGCAAGTGATTACCTCTGCCCTGACCCCAGGGGTGAAAGTTCACCGGGTCATTGTGCTCGCACTGCTCGCTTGTGGGATCTTGCTGTGCGTCACCCTTTGCGTTAGATTACCCGTCCCAGAAACCCGGCTCCAGTTCCTAAAGTCAAGGAGGAGAAAGGGTGCCACGTAAATTCAGAACAGAAATGCGGAGACATTTCTTCAGCCAGAGAGGGGTGGGCCTGTGGAATTCATTGCCGCAGAGCGCAGTGGAGGCTGGGACGCTAAATGTCTTCAAGGCAGAAATTGATAAATTCTTGATGTCACAAGGAATTAAGGGCTACGGGGAGAATGCGGGTGAGTGGAGTTGAAATGCTCATCAGCTATGATTGAATGGCGGAGTGGACTCGATGGGCCGAATGGCCTTACTTCCGCTCCTATGTCTTATGGTCTTATGGTAAATGCAGGCCATTTGCCCCGGCAATAATCTGAAAGACCACCACCCTCCCTCCATAATTGCCCAAGTCTAGAACAAAGGCAAACATTTGAGTTTACCTCCAAAATGGCCACCTCCTGTTTCTGTGTAACAGTCTTGGGGGGTAAGGGGGCAGAATGGCCTCCTGCTGTTCCTGTGTAACAGGCTGGAGTGGGGTGCTGAACGGCCTCCTGCTGTTCCTGTGTGACAGGCTCGGGGAGGGGCTGTATGGCCTCCTGTCCCTGTGTTACAGACTCCAGGTGGGGCTGAATGGCCTCCTGCTGTCCCTGTGTAACAGTTTTGAAGAGGCCATTCAGCCTTCTCCTGGTGGTGAAGGAAGGAATTACTGGGGGCTTTTCCCTACCTGCAATATCAGCCTCTGGACAGCAGATGGTAGCAGTGAGCTGCAGGCAAAGGCTGATCTCCCATTCCAACAACAACTGTTGATTATGTAGCACCTTGAACACAATGACATCGTCCTGGGCACTTCACGACATGGCCAGGAGTTTGTACCACAGAACAGATGGTGATAAGTTTACTCCGTGTGTAGAAACCGTCTGATAGCAGGAGATGGAAGGGGACACGGAGATTGTGGGAGGGATGAGAGAGCAAACTTGTGACCCTGGACAGCTACAGCACTGCCCCCCAGTGACAGAGCGATGGGAATCATGGGGGGGGTTCTGAGAGACTGGGATTGGAGGAGCTCAAAGATGGTGAGGGTGAATAGCGGTGGAAGGAAGTTACACAGATCAGGAGGGGGTGTAGGGGCAGGGGGGGTTACAGAGATAGGGAGGGGGTGTAGGGGCTGGAGGGGGTTACAGGGATAGGGAGGGGCTGGAGGGGGTTACAGAGATAGGGAGGAGGTGTAGGGGCTGAAGGGGGTTACAGAGATAGGGAGGGGGTGTAGGGGCTGAAGGGGGTTACAGAGATAGGGAGGGGGTGTAGGGGCTGGAGGGGGTTACAGGGATAGGGAGGGGCTGGAGGGGGTTACAGAGATAGGGAGGAGGTGTAGGGGCTGAAGGGGGTTACAGAGATAGGGAGGGGGTGTAGGGGCTGAAGGGGGTTACAGAGATAGGGAGGGGGTGTAGGGGCTGAAGGGGGTTACAGAGATAGGGAGGGGTGTCTCTGTGTCGCTGTATCATAGTCCTGGAACTGCCTCCCTCTGTAAAAGTTAAGCTGTTTCGTCCTGGAGCAGTTTCAGAGATGGATAGAGCTCTTAAAGTTAGTGGAATTAGGGGTTATGGGGATAAGGCAGGAACAGGATACTGATTGAGGATGATCAGCCATCATCATAATGAATGGTGGTGCAGGCTCGAAGGGCCGAGTGGCCTCCTCCTGCACCTGTTATCTTGATTATTTTCCAATTGCACCAATACACTTTTTTTTTAAATAATAAAGTGTCCATTAATATGTACAAAAGACTTTGGATCCATTCTGCAAAGTGGGGAAGTGTACATAACTCTGATATTGAAATCTGACGTCCCACAGAGACTGTGTGCAGTTCCAAAAAAGGAAAAGGTGTTTCTGACTCACGCAGGAAAAAATATTTACAGAGGCTTTGGGACAGTGGGCATCTGAGAACTGCTAATAGCCCATCGTTAAAAACCTCAGAGAGCGGTCTTTCCCCACCGCGCCTTGGCAGCAGCTGCCCCAGGCTTTAGTGTGTCGCTCAGCACGTAGTCCTGGATCTTGGAATGTGCCAGTCTGCAACACTCAGTCAGGGTCAACTCCTTGTTCTGGAAGACTAACAAGGTCTCTCACTACATCTCTCTGCAGACTCCCTTTGTGAAGGCACATTCCAGAAGGAGATGTGTGACAGTCTCTACCCGCCCACAGCAGCTTCGAGGGCAGCGTGTGGTGTCACAGACTGACCGGGTGTACATGAAGGACCTCACTGGTAGTGCCCTTCCCAACACTGGTGAAGCGATGTCTTGGTGCTTGTTGGGAAGTTCCGGTGATGAGACATTCTGCCAAATGACTTTGACAGTCTGCTCAGGGAACCAGGCAACAGGAAACACCCTCTCCTTTTCTCGCAGCGTCCCCAGGACGCTACGGGCTCCAGAGGTTTGTATATGGTGTCTCTTTGGACATCGGAGAGGGGGAAGAGGGTGGTGAGTCTGACCTGAGGGTCACTGCCCATCAGCCCCTCTACCTCAGAGGCATTGTGGGTCTACCCAGAGCACATGGACTTCAGCGGTTCAAGAAGGCACCTTCTCAAGGTGGGGGTAAGTAGGGACGGGGAGGGCAATATATGAATTCCAAGCTTTTGACACCCAGGCACCATGAATAAGCTGGTGCTATTTAAACACAGGGTTGCTGTCGAGGTTGGAGTACTGAGAGGCTGGATTGATGATGTGTTTCTGTTCCCCCCTCCCCACTGCAGGACGCCCAGAGGAGGGAGCAGGTGAAGAATACTGAGGCAGACCCACGCCTTGTGCACACACTGACCCCAGTGGGGGCACCTCCCTCTGACGTACGTTACTCAGCACCGGGGGACCTACCCTCAATACTTGCAGCCCGGCAGTCACTCACCCCACTGTCCCCACCATCACCTCCCACACTCCCACACCCCCTACCTCTCTGTGTAACCCCCTCCAGCCCCTACACCCCCTCCCTATCTCTGTAACCCCCCTCCAGCCACTACACCCCCTCCCTATCTCTGTAACCTCCTGTAGCACCTCCTAGAGCAGGGGGTGGAGCAGGTGAGATTTGTGACGATGAGGGGAGTTGAGGCTGTGTTTGGCGGATGAGGGAGGGTGGGGAATACACAGGGAGGTGGGGTTGAGGATACAATCAGGACAGGAACAAAGATCTGGGAGGGCATGGGGCTGCGGATTGTACCCCCCCCCCCCCCCCCCCGCCCCCACCCCCCCACACCGAAGATTTCGTCACCTTAGTAATGCAAGGCAGCCATCTTGTTTCCTCACCATGTTTTTCTCTCCCTCTCTCTCCCTCTCTCTCCCTCTCTCTCTCTCTCTCTCTCTGTGTCTGGGAAACAGAGGGCCCCCGATATTGACCAAGCACCGATTGCCCTGCCGACCTTTGACCTTCGCGCCCATGTGGAGGCCTGTGGTCATGTGGTGGAGGGATGCCGACACCTCACGCTGACGGCCAAGAGTTGCCGAGGATACCTTACCAAGATGGGAGGCCGCATCAAAACATGGAGGAAGAGGTGGTTCGTGTTCGACATTGACAGGAGGTGGTTAGCGTATTTTACAGGTAACTCTAATTCCTTTGGCCCTCCCTCAGCACCGAGCCTCCGACAGTGCCCACTCCCTCAGCACTGACCCTCCGACAGTGCCCACTCCCTCAGCACTGACCCTCCGACAGTGCCCACTCCCTCAGCACTGACCCTCCGACAGTGCGGCACTCCCTCAGCACTGACCCTCCGACAGTGCCCACTCCCTCAGCACTGACCCTCCGACAGTGCGGCACTCCCTCAGCACTGACCCTCCGACAGTGCCCACTCCCTCAGCACTGACCCTCCGACAGTGCCCACTCCCTCAGCACCGAGCCTCCGACAGTGCCCACTCCCTCAGCACTGACCCTCCGACAGTGCCCACTCCCTCAGCACTGACCCTCCGACAGTGCGGCACTCCCTCAGCACTGACCCTCCGACAGTGCCCACTCCCTCAGCACTGACCCTCCGACAGTGCGGCACTCCCTCAGCACTGACCCTCCGACAGTGCCCACTCCCTCAGCACTGACCCTCCGACAGTGCCCACTCCCTCAGCACTGACCCTCCGACAGTGCCCACTCCCTCAGCACTGACCCTCCGACAGTGCCCACTCCCTCAGCACTGACCCTCCGACAGTGCGGCGCTCCCTCAGCACTGACCCTCCGACAGTGCCCACTCCCTCAGCACTGACCCTCCGACAGTGCGGTACTCCCTCAGCACTGACCCTCCGACAGTGCCCACTCCCTCAGCACTGACCCTCCGACAGTGCCCACTCCCTCAGCACTGACCCTCCGACAGTGCCCACTCCCTCAGCACTGACGCTCCGACAGTGCGGCACTCCCTCAGCACTGACCCTCCGACAGTGCCCACTCCCTCAGCACTGACCCTCCGACAGTGCGGCACTCCCTCAGCACTGACCCTCCGACAGTGCCCACTCCCTCAGCACTGACCCTCCGACAGTGCCCACTCCCTCAGCACTGACCCTCCGACAGTGCGGCGCTCCCTCAGCACTGACCCTCCGACAGTGCGGCACTCCCTCAGCACTGACCCTCCGACAGTGCGGCACTCCCTCAGCACTGACCCTCCGACAGTGCGGCACTCCCTCAGCACTGACCCTCCGACAGTGCCCACTCCCTCAGCACTGACCCTCCGACAGTGCGGCACTCCCTCAGCACTGACCCTCCGACAGTGCGGCACTCCCTCAGCACTGACCCTCCGACAGTGCCCACTCCCTCAGCACTGACCCTCCGACAGTGCGGCACTCCCTCAGCACTGACCCTCCGACAGTGCCCACTCCCTCAGCACTGACCCTCCGACAGTGCGGCACTCCCTCAGCACTGACCCTCCGACAGTGCCCACTCCCTCAGCACTGACCCTCCGACAGTGCCCACTCCCTCAGCACTGACCCTCCGACAGTGCGGCACTCCCTCAGCACTGACCCTCCGACAGTGCCCACTCCCTCAGCACTGACCCTCCGACAGTGCGGCACTCCCTCAGCACTGACCCTCCGACAGTGCGGCACTCCCTCAGCACTGACCCTCCGACAGTGCGGCACTCCCTCAGCACTGACCCTCCGACAGTGCGGCACTCCCTCAGCACTGACCCTCCGACAGTGCGGCACTCCCTCAGCACTGACCCTCTGACAGATATTGGGTTCTGTATTGCGGTGGTACAGTGGTCCAGTGGTTAGCACTACTGCCTCACTGCGCCAGGGACGTGGGTTCGATTCCACCCTCAGGGAGAATGTGCAACTGTCTGTGTGGAGTTTGCACATTCTCCCTGAGTCTGCGTGGGTTTCCTCCCACAATCCAAAGATGCACAAGTTAGGGTGGATTGGCCATACTAAATTGTCCCATAGTGCCCATGGATGTGCAGGTTAGGGTGGATTGGCCATGCTAAATTGTCCCATAGTGCCCAGGGGTGTGTAGGTTAGCTGCATTAGTCAGAGGCAAATTTTGAGCGATAGGGTAGGGGAATGGGTCTGGGTTTGATACTCTTCGGAGAGTCAGTGTGGACTTGTTGGGCCGAATGTAGAGATTCCATTAATATTTGTTTTGGCGATGGAAGGTCCAATAGGAAATTGAGTCAGTGACAGAGTGGGAAAGGTCAATATATTTCCAAGTCGGGATGGAAAGGGGCTTGGAAGGGAACTCTCAGGGGGTGGTGTTCCAACGTATCGGCTGCCCCTTGTCCTTCTAGATGGAAGTGGCCGTGGGTTTGGAAAGTGCTGCCTGAGGGTCTTTGGTGAGTTTCTGCAGTGGGTCTTGTAGCTGGTACACACTGCTGTTACTGAGCGTCGGTGGGGGGAGGGAGGGGATGGTACACACTGCTGTTACTGAGCGTCGGTGGGGGAGGGAGGGGATGGTACACACTGCTGTTACTGAGGGTCAGTGGGGGGAGGGAGGGGATGGTACACACTGCTGTTACTGAGCGTCGGTGGGGGGAGGGAGGGGATGGTACACACTGCTGTTACTGAGCGTCGGTGGGGGGAGGGAGGGGATGGTACACACTGCTGTTACTGAGTGTCGGTGGGGGGAGGGAGGGGATGGTACACACTGCTGTTACTGAGCGTCGGTGGGGGAGGGAGGGGATGGTACACACTGCTGTTACTGAGCGTCGGTGGGGGGAGGGAGGGGATGGTACATACTGCTGTTACTGAGCGTCGGTGGGGGGAGGGAGGGGATGGTACACACTGCTGTTACTGAGCGTCGGTGGGGGGAGGGAGGGGATGGTACACACTGCTGTTACTGAGCGTCGGTGGGGGGAGGGAGGGGATGGTACACACTGCTGTTACTGAGCGTCGGTGGGGGAGGGAGGGGATGGTACACACTGCTGTTACTGAGCGTCGGTGGGGGGAGGGAGGGGATGGTACACACTGCTGTGACTGAGCGTCGGTGGGGGGAGGGAGGGGATGGTACACACTGCTGTTACTGAGCGTCGGTGGGGGGAGGGAGGGGATGGTACACACTGCTGTTACTGAGCGTCGGTGGGGGGAGGGAGGGGATGGTACACACTGCTGTTACTGAGCGTCGGTGGGGGGAGGGAGGGGATGGTACACATTGCTGTTACTGAGCGTCGGTGGGGGGAGGGAGGGGATGGTACACATTGCTGTTACTGAGCGTCGGTCGGGGGAGGGAGGGGATGGTACACACTGCTGTTACTGAGCGTCGGTGGAGGGAGGGAGTGGATGTTTGGGGGTGCTTTCTCACTGAATGTGTTCCTGTTCTGTCTGTAGACAAAGAGGAGACAAAGCTTAAAGGAGTCATTTACTTCCAGGCACTCGAGGAGATATATTTTGACCATTTACGGAGAGCCTCCAAGGTGTGTGATTTCCTGCTTTGCTCCCTCATCGCATGGGCCCAACTTGTCATAGAGATGTACAACACAGAAACAGACCCTTCGACCCAACCCGTCCATGCCAACCAGATATCCCAACCCATCCTAGTTCCACCTGCCAGCATCTGGCCCATATCCCTCCAAACCCTTCCTATTCATATACCCATCCAAATGCCTCTTAAATGTTGCAATTGTACCAGCCTCCAACACTTCCTATGGCAGCTCATTCCATACACGTACCACCCTCTGTGTGAAAAAGTTGCCCCTTAGGTCTCTTTTATATCTTTCCCCTCTCACCCTAAACCTATGCCCTCTAGCTCTGTACTCCCCCACCCCAGGGAAAAGACTTGGCCTATTTATCCTATCCATGCCCTTCATAATTTTATAAACCTCTATAAGGTCACCCCTCAGCCTCCGACGCTCCAGGGAAAACAGCCCCAGCCTGTTCAGCCTCTCCCTGTAGCTCAGATCCTCCAACCCTGGCAACATCCTTGTAAATCTTTTCTGAACCCTTTCAAGTTTCACAACATCTTTCCGATAGGAAGGAGACCAGAATTGCACGCAATATTCCAACAGTGGCCTAACCAATGTCCTGTACAGCCGCAACATGACCTCCCAACTCCTGTACTCAATACGCTGACCAATAAAGGAAAGCATACCAAACGCCTTCTTCACTATCCTATCTACCTACGACTCCACTTTCAAGGAGCTATGAACCTGCACTCCAAGGTCTCTTTGTTCAGCAACACTCACTAGGACCTTACCATTAAGTGTATAAGTCCTGCTAAGATTTGCTTTCCCAAAATGCAGCACCTCACATTTATCTGAATTAAACTTCATCTGCCACTTCTCAGCTCATTGGCCCATCTGGTCCAGATTCTGAGGTAACCCTCTTCGCTGTCCACTACACCTCCAATTTCGGTGTCATCTGCAAACTTACTAACTGTACCTCTTATGCTCGCATCCAAATCATTTATGTAAATTACATAAAGTAGAGGACCCAGCACCAATCCTTGTGGCACTTCACTGGTCACAGGCCTCCAGTCTGAAAAACAACCCTCCACCACCACCCTCTGTCTTCTACCTTTGAGCCAGTTCTGTATCCAAATGGCTAGTTCTCCCTGTATTCTATGTGATCTAATTTTCCAAACCAAATCATTTATATAAATTACAAATGCGGATGGATTTTCCAGGGACCCGGAAGGTGCAGGGATAGGGGGAATAATTGGGTGATGAGACCAGAAAAGTTGGATACGTAGTGAGCAAGCATTTAACTCTGTGGGTCAAATGGCCTCTTCGAATGGAGGGGGAGTTGAGGGACGGGGTGCGGTGTGGCGGAATACAATTTCAGAATCCCTTTTCCACAAACACTCTTACTGCTTGGTTCTTCAAGGTCTGAAAACACCAGTTAGGCCTCATTTAAACCCTCCTTGTTTTTCCTTCTCTCTCTTTCTCCCCCAGAGTCCAAACCCACCCCTCACCTTCTGCCTGAAAACCTACGATAGACTCTTCTATATGGTCGCTCCGACAGATGTCACCCTGAGGATCTGGATGGAGGTTATCCTCACCGTTGTGGAGGGCAACGTTCGGTTTTGAAGATCCCGCCAACAGCCAGAGACTGACCTTTTGGCCTAAAACGCCTCCTCCCCCAACAGTCCCCTCTTGGTACATTCCTCAGCACATCCTGGGATCAGGAGCTAACCCGCAGGGAGTCGGTTTTCTTTGCTTTCTCCTTTCTTTCTGAACTCGATATGTACCGTTTGAAGCTCAAGTTATTGTTCATTGATTTGGACCTGGCAGTGGGCAGGGTGGGGGAATGTCTTGTAAGTCGGAATCCGGGCCTGTTTCGATGCTTAGTGAGGTTCAAGAGGAATGCTCCTCAGACACACACTGTTCTCCATGGGAGTTGGGTGCTGGTACACTCAAGGTGGCTGCTTCAGGAACATTTGGGCTGGCGTTAGAATTGTTACACTCAAGCTGGTGGCCAGAGAGTTACTAAAATAGATTTAAAGGCAAAAGAGTCAAGCTAGAGGCTTCTGTGCTACCTGTGCTGCTATTATTTGGCACAGGTACATGCAAGATGGTGGGCATTTGGCATTGGTACACACAAGATGGTGGAGATTGGCACTGGTACACTGAAGATGATGGACATTTGGCACTGGTACACACAAGATTGTGGGGATTGGCACTGGAACACTGAAGATGATGGACATTTGGCACTGGTACACACAAGATTGTGGGGATTGGCACTGGTACACTGAAGATGGTGGGCATTTGGCATTGGTACACACAAGATAGTGGGGATTGGCACTGGTACACTGAAGAGAGTGGGCACTTGGCACTAGTACAGGCAAGATGGTGGGGATCTGGCACTGGTATGTTCACTCAGGATCGTGGGCATTTACCACTGGTACACACGTGGGGATCTGTCACTGGGACATTCAAGATGGCAGGAATTTGGCAGTGGTACACTCAAGGTGGTAGGTGTCTGAAACTAGTACACTCAAGATGGTGGTCGCCAGGCGCGAGTACACTCAAGATGGCAGCCACAAAGCTCAAGCTGAGAGTGAGAGGATTGCCTGTGGTGAGGCGTGGGGTGGAGGGATCATAAATTAGTCCCACAAATACCCATGGTTGGCAAAGAATCTGTGGTCAGCACATTCCTGGGCACTTAGCAAACCTTCCGAGAAAGAATTCTGAGATTAGATGGGACAAAGTTATTTTGAGTTTGACTGTGAATTTTCTTTTGTTGAGGAGGGTTTCTACTGACATCTGTTCCTACTGAGCCTGACTCGGAAAGTGACCACAGGAGCCTTCACATCTTGGTGGGACTGGGGGCGAGCAGAGTTGGCCCAAGGAATTCTTGTGTTTGGAACAGATGCTCGGGAACTGTTTCAGAGTTACCACAATCCATACCTGTCCCAGGACAGTGTAGAGGGAGCTTTACTCTGTATCTAACCCTGTGCTGTCCCTGTTCTGGGAGTGTTTGATGGGGGGACAGTGTAGAGGGAGCTTTACTCTGTATCTAACCCCGTGCCGTCCCTGTCCTGAGAGTTGGCACTACCCCCTTGTCGATCGATAACTGTGTTTGCTGAGACAGTGGCTCTCCCCAGGCCACACCCTGATCCAATGGGACTTCCCATGGGGCACTGCAAATGGCCAATCCTCACCCAGCCTCCCAGTGGCCTTTGCAAAAACCCGGCACTGGAGTTGGTTCTTTGACAGGTACAGTAATGGAGTCCCACCTCTGCCCTCACATTCCAGAGGCTTGGGCCTTGGCAAATGTTGTGGGAAGGATTGGTTGTTGGTGTGGAAGGGCCAACTGAAAGAATGGGTTGCTTTCCCCTCTCTGTTTTTAGGTGACACAATTGATTATGAACAGTTTTGCACTCTCTGCCCATTGTTGTCCATTACCCACCTGCCTGTTTCTCATGAGTGCCCCGTTGGCACTGCCCCCTGTGCATCTTTGTACCCGCCAGGGACTCTCATTGGGCTGAAGGACTCAGCCATGCCGCCATGTTGTTTGTGTGCCTCCATCGTTTGGTCCAGCATCCTCCCAGCCAATTGGAAGCCAGGCAGACTGTCAGTGAACCTGATTGGAGGGCCACAGCCCCCTGTCCTGTAGGATATCCCGAGCGCTGAAGGGGGTTACGAGATGGGCAATGGGGCTCGGGTTCCAGCTGCCTCTGCCCTGGGCTGCTCACTTGCCCGCGGTGGGAGTGAGAAGGACTTTGTTATTGTCCCTTTGTCAAGGTTTCTCCCTTCTTCATGTCTGTTGTAATAATATATCAGCTCTGCCTGATATTGTGGTCTGTGGTTTATTGGGAACACCCTGTGAGGTGGAGAGGGGTAGCATCATGAACAGTGGGTTTGTTCTGCACGGAAACTCCCCTGTTTAGAGTTGGGTTTTGCTCAAAATGTGGGGTCAACAGGAAAGGGGTTTCAGTCCATTGGGAATATGTCCAATGGGAGTGAATGGGAAAGGGGTTTGATCCATTGGGATTGTAGTAGAGCGGAAGTAATTGGGAAAAGGTTCGATCTATTGGGATGGTATCCAATGGGAGTGAATGGGAAGGGGTTTGAAATATTGAGATTGTAGTAGAGTGGGAGTGAATGGGAAGGGATTTGATGCATTGGGATTGGGTCAATCGGGGTGAATGGGAAGAGATGTGGATCCAATGGAATTGCGTTCAATAGGGGTGAATGGTAAGGGATTTGATCCTTTGGGATTGTAGTGGAATGGGAGTAAATGGGAAGAGGTTTCAAATATTTGGATTGTGCCCAATGGGAATGCATGGGAAAGGATTTAATCCATTGGGATTGTGTCAAAGGGATTGAAATGGAAGGGTTTGACACGTTAGGATTGATTCCAATGGGAATGAATGGAAAGGAGTTTAAAACCGTTGAGATTGCGTCCAATGGGGGTCAATGGGAAGGGATTTTATCCATTGGGATTCAGTCCAATGGGAATTAATGGGAAAGGGTTTGATCCATTGTGATTGTGTCCAATGGGAATGAATGGGAAGGGGTTTGGGACCATTGGGATTGCATCCAATGGGGGTGAAAGGAAAGGGGTTGATCCGTTGGGATTGTAGTAGAGTGGGAGTGAATGGGAAATATTTTGATCAATTGGGATCGTGTCCAATGAACTGTACATTGACATTCCTGGTGGGTAGATTTGGAAAAGAGTCCTTTTGGGTTTGTCAGTCAATTCAGGAGACGAGTAGAAGCCTGATTGACCTGGGGGGGGGGAGGGGGGGGGGGGGACATGGGTAAAGGTTGTTCTGGTTGGGTCTTGCTTTTGCATACTCCTGAGCGCTGACCCCAACGGAAATAAAACGAGACTCGATGTGGTGTGGACGACGTGATAATTTTTTGAAGATGATCTTCAGAGACAGGGACCCTTTCATTTGCAAGAGCCAGCTCTGAGCTGCAATTTAGCGCTCCTTGACTTCCCAGGTTCGAACTCACTGGTGACTTGCTGCTGATTCTCTATGGTCACTGAGTTCTCTGTAGCCGCAGTAGCCAACATTCTCCACTAGGCAGCACTGCACACTGGCTTGTGACATCCCTGGGTTAACCACCAGACATCATGGGAATCAACAACTACCTGGATTGATGTGGCACCTACAACATGGGTTGTAAGGGGCTACACCGGAGAACATCAGAGAAAATTGAAGCGAAAGTCAAAATGGGTAAGGCAGAGCTATGAAGACAGCTGTTAATTGTAAGGATTTTTGTAATGGAGGGAGGGGGAGAGAGAGGCGAAGGGGAGGGAGGGATTTCCAGAGCGCTCGGTACCGGTGGCTGAAGGTCCAGACACCAGGAACAGAGCGATGGGAATCGGGGCCAGAAATGACAGGCCCGGACTAAAGGAATGTAGAGATCCCACAGGGTTCAGGGAGCTGGATGGGGGTTACAGAGATAGGGAGAGGTGTAGGGGCTGGAGGGGGTTACAGAGATAGGGAGGGGGTGTAGGGGCTGGAGGGAGTTACAGAGATAGGGAGGGGGTGTAGGGGCTGGAGGGGGTTACAGAGATAGGGAGAGGTGTAGGGGCTGGATGGAGGTTACAGAGATAGGGAGAGGTGTAGGGGCTGGATGGGGGTTACAGAGATAGGGAGAGGTGTAGGGGCTGGAGGGGGTTACAGAGATAGGGAGGGGCTGGAGGGGGATATAGAGATAGGGAGGGCCTGGAGGGGGTTACAGAGATAGGGAGTGGGTGGAGGGGGATACAGAGATAGGGAGGAGCTGGAGGGGGTTACAGAGATAGGGAGGGGGTGTAGGGACTGGAGGGGGTTACAGAGATAGGGAGGGGCTGGAGGGGGTTACAGAGATAGGGAGGGGCTGGAGGGGATTACAGAGATAGGGAGGGGGTGGAGGGGCTGGATGGGGGTTACAGAGATGGGAGGTGGAGGGGGTTACAGAGATAGGGAGAGGGTGTAGGAGCCGGAGGGGGTTACGGAGATAGGGAGGGGGTGTAGGGGCTGGAGGGGGTTACAGAGATAGGGAGGGGGTGTAGGGGCTGGAGGGGGTTACAGAGATAGGGAGGGAGTGTAGGGGCTGGAGGGGGTTACAGAGATAGGGAGGGGGTGTAGGGGCTGGAGGGCGTTAGAGATAGGGAGGGGGTAGGTGCTGGAGGGGGTTACAGAGATAGGGAGGAGGGTAATGGCTGGAGGGGGTAACAGAGATAGGGAGGGGCTGGAGGGGGTTGCGGAGAGAGGGAGGGGGTAGGGGCTGGATGGAGGTTACAGAGATAGGGAGAGGTGTAGGGGCTGGATGGGGGTTACAGAGATAGGGAGAGGTGTAGGGGCTGGAGGGGGTTACAGAGATAGGGAGGGGCTGGAGGGGGATATAGAGATAGGGAGGGCCTGGAGGGGGTTACGGAGATAGGGAGGGTGTGTAGAGGCTGGAGGGGCTTACAGAGAAAGGGAGAGGGTATAGGGGCTGGAGGAGGTTACAGAGATAGGGAGGGGTGTAGGGGCTGGAGGAGGTTACAGAGATAGGGAGGAGATGTAGGGGCTGGAGGAGGTTACAGAGATAGGGAGGGGGTATAGGGGCTGGAGGAGGTTACAGAGATAGGGAGGAGATGTAGGGGCTGGAGGAGGTTACAGAGATAGGGAGGAGGTGTAGGGGCTGGAGGAGGTTACAGAGATAGGGAGGAGATGTAGGGGCTGGAGGAGGTTACAGAGATAGGGAGGGGTGTAGGGGCTGGATAGGATTACAGAGATAGGGAGGGGGTATAGGGGCTGGAGGGGGTTACAGAGATAGGGAGGGGGTGTAGGAGCTGGAGGGGGTTACAGAGATAGGGAGGGGGTGTAGGGGCTGGAGGGCGTTAGAGATAGAGAGGGGGTAGGTGCGGGAAGGGGTTACAGAGATAGGGAGGAGGGTAATGGCTGGAGGGGGTAACAGAGATAGGGAGGGGCTGGAGGGGGTTGCGGAGAGAGGGAGGGGGTAGGGGCTGGAGGGGGTTACAGAGATAGGGAGGGTTTAATGGCTGCAGGGGGATACGGAGATAGGGAGGGGTTGGATGGGGTTACGGAGATAGGGAGGGGGTGTAGGGGCTGGCGGTGGTTACAGATATAGGGAGGGAGTGTAGGGGCTGCAGGAGGTTACAGAGATAGGGAGGGACTGGAGAGGGTTACGGAGATAGGGAGGGTGTGTAGGGGATAGAGGGAGATAGGGAGGAGGTGTAGAGGCTGGAGGGGGTTAGAGATAGGGAGGGGGTGTAGGGGCTGGAGGGGGTTACAGAGATAGGGAGGGGGTGTAGGGGCTGGAGGGGGTTACAGAGATAGGGAGGGGGTGTAGGGGCTGGAGGGGGTTACAGAGATAGGGAGGGGGTGTAGGGGCTGGAGGGGGTTACAGAGATGAGGGGTGTAGGGGCTGGAGGGGGTTACAGAGATAGGGAGGGGTGTAGGGGCTGGAGGGGGTTACAGAGATAGGGAGGGGGTTACAGAGATAGGGAGGTGGGTAATGGCTGGAGGGGGTAACAGAGATAAGGAGGGGGTGTAGGAGCTGGAGGGGATACAGAGATATGTAGGGGCTGGAGGGGGTTGCAGAGATAGGTAGGGGCTGGAGGGGGTTACAGAGATAGGGAGAGGTGTAGGGGCTGGAGGGGGTTACAGAGATAGGTAGGGGGTGTAGGGGCTGGAGGTGGTTACAGAGATAGGGAGGGGGTGTAGGGGCTGGAGGTGGTTACAGAGATAGGGAGGGGGTGTAGGGGCTGGATGGAGGTTACAGAGATAGGGAGGGGGTGTAGGGGCTGGAGGTGGTTACAGAGATAGGGAGGGGGTGTAGGGGCTGGAGGGGGTTGCGGAGGTAGGGAGGGGGGTAGGGGCTGGAGGGGGTTACAGAGATAGGAAGGGGGTGTAGGGGCTGGAGGGGGTTACAGAGATAGGAAGGGGGTGTAGGGGCTGGATGGGGGTTACAGAGATAGGGGGTTTAGGGCTCGATGGGGTTACAGAGATAGGGAGGGGGTGTAGGGGCTGGAGGGGGTTACAGAGATAGGGAGGGGGTGTAGGGGCTGGAGGGGGTTACAGAGATAGGGAGGGGGTGTAGGGACTGGAGGGGGTTACAGGGATAGGGAGGGGGTGTAGGGGCGGGAGGGGGTTACAGAGATAGGGAGGGGGTGTAGGGGCTGGAGGGGGTTACAGAGATAGGGAGGGGGTGTAGGGAGGGGGTGTAGGGACTGGAGGGGGTTACAGGGATAGGGAGGGGGTGTAGGGGCGGGAGGGGGTTACAGAGATAGGGAGGGGGTGTAGGGGCTGGAGGGGGTTACGGAGATAGGGAGGGGGTGTAGGAGCTGGAGGGGGTTACGGAGATAGGGAGGGGGTGAAGGGGCTGGAGGGGGTTACAGAGTTAGGGAGGGGGTGAAGGGGCTGGATGGGGGTTACAGAGATAGGGAGGGGTGAAGGGGCTGGAGGGGGTTACAGAGATAGGGAGGGGGTGAAGGGGCTGGAGGGGGTTACAGAGTTAGGGAGGGGGTGAAGGGGCTGGATGGGGGTTACAGAGATAGGGAGGGGTGTAGGGGCTGGAGGAGGTCACAGAGATAGGGAGGAGGTGTCGGGGCTGGAGAGGGTTACGGAGATAGGGAGGGTGTGTAGAGGCTGGAGGGGCTTACAGAGAAAGGGAGGGGGTGTAGGAGCTGGAGGGGGTTACAGAGATAGGGAGGGGTGTAGGGGCTGGATAGGATTACAGAGATAGGGAGGGGGTATAGGGGCTGGAGGGGGTTACAGAGATAGGGAGGGGGTGTAGGAGCTGGAGGGGGTTACAGAGATAGGGAGGGGGTGTAGGGGCTGGAGGGCGTTAGAGATAGGGAGGGGGTAGGTGCGGGAAGGGGTTACAGAGATAGGGAGGAGGGTAATGGCTGGAGGGGGTAACAGAGATAGGGAGGGGCTGGAGGGGGTTGCGGAGAGAGGGAGGGTTTAATGGCTGCAGGGGGATACGGAGATAGGGAGGGGTTGGATGGGGTTACGGAGATAGGGAGGGGGTGTAGGGGCTGGCGGTGGTTACAGATATAGGGAGGGAGTGTAGGGGCTGCAGGAGGTTACAGAGATAGGGAGGGACTGGAGAGGGTTACGGAGATAGGGAGGGTGTGTAGGGGATGGAGGGAGATAGGGAGGAGGTGTAGAGGCTGGAGGGGCTTACAGAGAAAGGGAGAGGGTGTAGGGGCTGGAAGAGGTTACAGAGATAGGGAGGGGTGTAGGGGCTGGATAGGATTACAGAGATCGGGAGGGGGTATAGGGGCTGGAGGGGGTTACAGAGATCGGGAGGGGTGTAGGGGCTGGAGGGGGTTACGGAGATAGGGGCTGGAGGGGGTTACAGAGATAGGGAGGGGGTGTAGGGGCTGGATGGGGGTTACAGAGATAGGGAGGGGGTTTAGGGGCTGGAGGGGGTTACAGAGATTGGGAGGGGGTTTAGGGGCTGGATGGAGTTACAGAGATAGGGAGGGGGTTACAGAGATAGGGAGGTGGGTAATGGCTGGAGGGGGTAACAGAGATAAGGAGGGGGTGTAGGAGCTGGAGGGGATACAGAGATAGGGAGGGGCTGGAGGGGGTTGCGGAGATAGGGAGGGGGGTAGGGGCTGGAGGGGGTTACAGAGATAGGTAGGGGCTGGAGGGGGTTACAGAGATGGGGAGGTGGAGGGGGTTACAGAGATAGGGAGGGTGTGTAGGGTCTGGAGGGGGTTACAGAGATAGGGAGAGGGTGTAGGGGCTGGAGGGGGTTACAGAGATAGGGAGGGGGTGTAGGGGCTGGATGGGGGTTACAGAGATAGGGAGAGGGTGTAGGGGCTGGAGGTGGTTACAGAGATTGGGAGGGGGTGTAGGGGCTGGATGGGGTGAAGAGATAGGAAGGGGGTGTAAGGGCTGGAGGGGGTTGCGGAGGTAGGGAGGGGGGTAGGGGCTGGAGGGGGTTACAGAGATAGGGAGGGGGTGTAGTGGCTGGATGGGGGTTACAGAGATAGGGAGGGGGTGGAGGGTCTGGATGGTGGTTACAGAGATGGGGGGGTGGAGGGGGTTACAGAGATAGGGAGGGGGTGTAGGGGCTGGATGGGGGTTACAGAGATAGGGAGAGGTGTAGGGGCTGGAGGGGGTTACAGAGATAGGGAGGGGGTGTAGGGGCTGGAGGGGGTTACAGAGATAGGGAGGGGGTGTCGGGGCTGGAGGGGGTTACAGAGATAGGGAGGGGGTGTAGGGGCTGGAGGGGGTTGCGGAGGTAGGAAGGGGGGTAGGGGCTGGAGGGGGTTACAGAGATAGGGAGGGGGTGTAGGGGCTGGATGGGGGTTACAGAGATAGGGAGGGGGTGTAGGGGCTCGATGGGGTTACAGAGATAGGGAGGGGTGTAGGAGCTGGAGGGGGTTACAGAGATAGGGAGGGGGTGTAGGGGCTGGAGGGGGTTGCGGAGGTAGGGAGGGGGGTGGGGGTTGCGGAGGTAGGGAGGGGGGTAGGGGCTGGAGGGGGTTACAGAGATAGGGAGGGGGTGTAGGGGCTGGAGGGGGTTACAGAGATAGGGAGGGGGTTTAGGAGCTGCAGGGGATACAGAGATAGGGAGGGGCTGGAGGTCGTTGCGGAGATAGGGAGGGGATGTAGGGGCTGGAGGGGGTTACAGAGATAGGGAGGAGGGTAATAGCTGGAGGGGGTAACAGATAGGGAGGGGGTTTAGGAGCTGGAGGGGATACAGAGATAGGGAGGGGCTGGAAGGGGTTGCGGAGATAGGGAGGGGATGTAGGGGCTGGAGGGGGTTACAGAGATAGGGAGGGGTATAGGGACTGGAGAGGGGTTACGGAGATAGGGAGGGGGATAATGGCTGGAGGGGGATACGGAGATAGGGAGGGGCTGGAGGGGGTTACGGAGATAGGGAGGGGGTGTAGGGTCTGGAGGGGGTTACAGATATAGGGAGGGTGTGTAGGGGCTGGAGGAGGTTACAGAGATAGGGAGGGACTGGAGGGGGTTACGGAGATAGGGAGGGGGTGTAGGGGATGGAGGGAGATAGGGAGGAGGTGTAGAGGCTGGAGGGGGTTACAGAGAAAGGGAGGGGGTGTAGGGGCTGGAGGAGGTTACAGAGATAGGGAGGGGGTGTAGGGACTGGATGGGGTTACAGAGATAGGGAGGGGGTGTAGGGGCTGGAGGAGGTTACAGGGATAGGGAGGGGGTGTAGGGGCTGGATGGGGGTTACAGAGATAGGGAGGGGGTGTAGGGGCTGGAGGGGGTTACAGAGATAGGGAGGGGTGTAGGGGCTGGAGGGGGTTACAGAGATAGGGAGGGGGTGTAGGGGCTGGAGGGGGTTACAGAGATAGGGAGGGGGTGTAGGGGCTGGAGGAGGTTACAGAGATAGGGAGGGGGTGTAGGGGCTGGAGGGGGTTACAGAGATAGGGAGGGGGTGTAGGGGCTGGAGGAGGTTACAGAGATAGGGAGGGGGTGTAGGGGCTGGAGGGGGTTACAGAGATAGGGAGGGGGTGTAGGGGCTGGAGGGGGTTACAGAGATAGGGAGGGGTGTAGGAGGTGGTGACGGTGATGGGGGCGGGGGGGGGGAGGGCCGGAGGGGGTGGTGACGGTGATGGGGGAGGGGGTGTAGGGGCCGGAGGGGGTGGTGACGGTGATGGGGGAGGGAGGGGGGGGGGAGGGCCGGAGGGGGTGGTGACGGTGATGGGGGAGGGGGTGTAGGGGCCGGAGGGGGTGGTGACGGTGATGGGGGAGGGAGGGGGGGGGGGAGGGCCGGAGGGGGTGGTGACGGTGATGGGGAGGGGGTGTAGGGGCCGGAGGGGGTGGTGACGGTGATGGGGGCGGGCGTGTAGGGGCCCGAGGGGGTGGTGACGGTGATGGGGGAGGGAGGGGGGGGGGGGGGGGGAGGGCCGGAGGGGGTGGTGACGGTGATGGGGGCGGGAGGGGGGGGGGGGAGGGCCGGAGGGGGTGGTGACGGTGATGGGGGAGGGGGTGTAGGGGCCGGAGGGGGTGGTGACGGTGATGGGGGAGGGAGGGGGGGGGGGGGGAGGGCCGGAGGGGGTGGTGACGGTGATGGGGGCGGGGGTGTAGGGGCCCGAGGGGGTGGTGACGGTGATGAGGGAGGGAGGGGGGGGGGGGGGGAGGGGCCGGAGGGGGTGGTGACGGTGATGGGGGAGGGAGGGGGGGGGGGGAGGGCCGGAGGGGGTGGTGACGGTGATGGGGGAGGGGGTGTAGGGGCCGGAGGGGGTGGTGACGGTGATGGGGGAGGGAGGGGGGGGGGGGGAGGGCCGGAGGGGGTGGTGACGGTGATGGGGGCGGGGGTGTAGGGGCCCGAGGGGGTGGTGACGGTGATGGGGGAGGGAGGGGGGGGGGGGGGGGAGGGCCGGAGGGGGTGGTGACGGTGATGGGGGCGGGGGTGTAGGGGCCCGAGGGGGTGGTGACGGTGATGGGGGAGGGAGGGGGGGGGGGAGGGCCGGAGGGGGTGGTGACGGTGACGGGGGAGGGGGTGTAGGGGCCGGAGGGGGTGGTGACGGTGATAGGGGAGGGGGTGTAGGGTCAGAGTATGTGACTCCGCTAAGAGAGAGTTTGGTTATTTTTAGTTGTGGTCACACAGCAGACACTGTGGAGGAAATCCTGGCTGAGTTCACGTTTGGAACAAATGATGCAAGTTTCCTGGAAGGCCCGAGGTGTTGGGGAAAGCCAGTGTGGGGCTGATGTTGTGCTCCTGTCTCACATTCCTCAGGTTTTCTAACAATGAGTATTAGACTGACGTACTGTCCGACGCCCGGCGTACAATTGTGGACGACTGAGAGAGAATGGAAAAGGTGACACATAGAGCAAGCCTGGGGTTCTGACCGCTCACTCACTGGGGCAATTAAACTTTCCCCTCCTCCAGCCTGTTACACAGGAACAGGAGGCCATTCAGCTCCCCCCCTCCAGCATGTTACACAGGAACAGGAGGCCATTCAGGCCCCCCCCCCCCCAGTCTGGTACACAGGAACAGGAGGCCATTCAGCCCCCCCTCCTCCAGCCTGTTACAAGGAACAGGATCCATTCAGCCCCTCCTCGAGCCTGTTACACAGGAACAGGAGGCCATTCAGCCCGTCCTCCTCCAGCCGGTTACACTTGGCCAGATGGTCCACTTTGATCCCTCCTGCTATTCCCAGGGCTAATCTGTGTGAATCCAGATTCTGTTGGTGGATCAGGATACTGGGCAGAGCCTCTCACATCCAGGTTATCACTGACAGCGGCAATATATTTCCAAGTCGGGATGGTGAGGGGCTCGGAGGGGAACTTGCAGGGGGTGGTGTCCCCATGTACCTGCTGCCCCTTGTCCTTCGAGATGGAAGTGGCCGTGGGTTTGGAAGGTGCTGCCTGAGGGTCTTTGGTGAGTTTCTGCAGTGGGTCTTGTAGCTGGTACACACTGCTGTTACTGAGGGTCGGTGGGGGAGGGAGGGGATGGTACACACTGCTGTTACTGAGTGTCGGTGGGGGGGAGGGAGGGGATGGTACACACTGCTGTTACTGAGGGTCGGTGGGGGGAGGGAGGGGATGGTACACACTGCTGTTACTGAGGGTCGGTGGGGGGAGGGAGGGGATGGTACACACTGCTGTTACTGAGTGTCGGTGGGGGGGAGGGAGGGGATGGTACACACTGCTGTTACTGAGCGTCGGTGGGGGGAGGGAGGGGATGGTACACACTGCTGTTACTGAGTGTCGGTGGGGGGAGGGAGGGGATGGTACACACTGCTGTTACTGAGCGTCGGTGGGGGGAGGGAGGGGATGGTACACACTGCTGTTACTGAGCGTCGGTGGGGGGAGGGAGGGGATGGTACACACTGCTGTTACTGAGCGTCGGTGGGGGAGAGGGAGGGGATGGTACACACTGCTGTTACTGAGCGTCGGTGGGGGGAGGGAGGGGATGGTACACACTGCTGTTACTGAGTGTCGGTGGGGGAGGGAGGGGATGGTACACACTGCTGTTACTGAGCGTCGGTGGGGGGAGGGAGGGGATGGTACACACTGCTGTTACTGAGGGTCGGTGGGGGGAGGGAGGGGATGGTACACACTGCTGTTACTGAGCGTCGGTGGGGGGAGGGAGGGGATGGTACACACTGCTGTTACTGAGCGTCGGTGGGGGGAGGGAGGGGATGGTACACACTGCTGTTACTGAGGGTCGGTGGAGGGAGGGAGGGGATGGTACACACTGCTGTTACTGAGCGTCGGTGGGGGGGAGGGAGGGGATGGTACACACTGCTGTTACTGAGGGTCGGTGGGGGGAGGGAGGGGATGGTACACACTGCTGTTACTGAGGGTCGGTGGGGGGAGGGAGGGGATGGTACACACTGCTGTTACTGAGCGTCGGTGGGGGGAGGGAGGGGATGGTACACACTGCTGTTACTGAGCGTCGGTGGGGGGAGGGAGGGGATGGTACACACTGCTGTTACTGAGCGTCGGTGGGGGGAGGGAGGGGATGGTACACACTGCTGTTACTGAGCGTCGGTGGGGGGAGGGAGGGGATGGTACACACTGCTGTTACTGAGCGTCGGTGGGGGGAGGGAGGGGATGGTACACACTGATGTTACTGAGCGTCGGTGGGGGGAGGGAGGGGATGGTACACACTGCTGTTACTGAGGGTCACTGGGGGAGGGAGGGGATGGTACACACTGCTGTTACTGAGCGTCGGTGGGGGGAGGGAGGGGATGGTACACACTGCTGTTACTGAGCGTCGGTGGGGGGAGGGAGGTGATGGTACACACTGCTGTTACTGAGCGTCGGTGGGGGGGAGGGAGGGGATGGTACACACTGCTGTTACTGAGCGTCGGTGGGGGGAGGGAGGGGATGGTACACACTGCTGTTACTGAGCGTCGGTGGGGGAGGGAGGGGATGGTACACACTGCTGTTACTGAGCGTCGGTGGGGGGGAGGGAGGGGATGGTACACACTGCTGTTACTGAGTGTCGGTGGGGGGGAGGGAGGGGATGTTTGTGGGTGTGGGGCTGCTTTGTCCCTGGATAGTGTCGAGCTTCTCGAGTGTTGTTGGAGCTGCCCCCATCCAGTGGCAAGTGGGGAGTATTCCCTCACCCTCCTGCCTTGGGTCTTGTTGGTGGAGGGTCAGGAGGGGAGTTACTCGCTGCAGGAATCCCAGCCTCTGACCTGCTCTTGAAGCCGCTGTGTTTATGTGGTGGGTCCAGTTGGGTTTCTGGTCCATGGTAACCCCCAGGATGGTGATAGTGGGGGATTCAGTGATGGGATGTCGAGAGGTAGTGGTTCGAGTGTCTCTTATTGGGGCCAGTAATGGTTGGTGCCAACATTGCTACAATGAGAAGGTCTCACTGTGAAAGTATTTCTTCTGTGAACAAGACCCTCCATTTTGGGAACAAAACGTGTGTGTGAGAGAGCAGTATTTTTAATAGACATTAATATCCTGTATATTTACAATGTACACAATCATGGAACAGATTGCAATATAAAAACAACAGCCACATTAATAAACAAAAGCATTAACTTTTCCAATGGCCTCTTTTTTTAACATCAAAACAAGAGGATAGCAGCAGGAGTAGGTCCCTGAATGGCCTCCTGCTGTGGTCTCGGTTTGGAGTGCGCTGTCCGAGGAGTGTGGGGGAGTTGCGGTTCAGTGTAGGGAGTGGGGTTAGGGTCTGGAGGGGACCGTCCGAGAGTGTGGAGTGGACTGTCTGAGGGGAGGGGGGGGGGGGGGGGGGGTGTGTGGAGAGGGGACAGGGAGGGGAGCCCTGGGGTTCGGAGCCACAGCACAGGCAGACATCTGTCAGAAACAAAAGCGATAAAACATTGATCAAGTGTATTGCTGATGGGCTCCACTCAGTCCCAGTCCAGGGCAGAGCCTTCCACTCATTTCCCCAGATCCCCCTTCCCAACAAGATGATCAGAGGCGACAGGAATTCGCAATAAATACAGGAGGAGATTCCGATAAATAAAGGGAGGTATTTACAGGTAAACAGAGCGACGTACACCATCAGAACATCACAGAGGGTCAGTTCAGACTGATAAGGAGCAGATACAAGCTCAGCAGGAGAGGGCAGAGAGCACCCATCTCTGTTCTGGCACTCCCATTGCACAGTCGGTCATCACAACACTCAAAGCTTTTCTGCAGTTCCATTCCGAAGATCATCCGCGTGGAATTCAGGTGACAAATCGAGTCAGACAGACATCCTTGGAAATCGATTGTTAAATTGCGACCGGCTGGAGGAGGGACAAACAGATCGAGATAAGTGGAATAGTTTCTCACCCTCAGACCCACCAGCTCGTCCACGCACGATGACGAGACAGAATTGCAAACAAATAATCACGGGGGAGCAAGTGCAAATATTTCAGTTCACACTCATCAGGACACAAACACAAGAAAACCAATTTTAGACAGGGTGCAACAATTTATCCAGCACTGCTGATTGGTTAGTCAATTCATGACACTGCAATTTCCAAAAACACATCACTCTCGGCTCAATGTGGGGGGAGGGAATATGTCCCTCAGGAATGGAACAAAGCTAAATAGTTAAAGAAAGATTCCTGCACTGTCGGAGGGTCAGTGCTGAGGGAGAGCCGCACTGTCGGAGGGTCAGTGCTGAGGGAGTGCCGCACTGTCGGAGGGTCAGTGCTGAGGGAGCGCCGCACTGTCGGAGGGTCAGTGCTGAGGGAGTGCCGCACTGTCGGAGGGTCAGTGCTGAGGGAGTGCCGCACTGTCGGAGGGTCAGTGCTGAGGGAGTGTCGCACTGTCGGAGGGTCAGTGCTGAGGGAGTGCCGCACTGTCGGAGGGTCAGTGCTGAGGGAGTACCGCACTGTCGGAGGGTCAGTGCTGAGGGAGTGCCGCACTGTCGGAGGGTCAGTGCTGAGGGAGTGCCGCACTGTCGGAGGGTCAGTGCTGAGGGAGTGGGCACTGTCGGAGGGTCAGTGCTGAGGGAGTGGGCACTGTCGGAGGGTCAGTGCTGAGGGAGTGGGCACTGTCGGAGGGTCAGTGCTGAGGGAGTGGGCACTGTCAGAGGGTCAGTGCTGAGGGAGTGGGCACTGTCAGAGGGTCAGCTTGGATTGAAATCAGATTTAAATTCAAGATGATTTGCATCAGAGCGATGCGATGTGACCCACTGTGACAATGAAGAAACTGCTCCATTCCTGACCAATGACAGATTTATGGATCTGGGAGCCCTCAAGCTGTCCTCATTCACTCCATGTATGAAACACACCCCATCCCTGTAACCCCCTCCAGCCCCTACACCCCCTCCATATCCCTGTAACCCCCTCCAGCCCCTACACCCCTCCCTATCCCTGTAACCCCCTTCAGCCCCTACACCCCTCCCTATCCCTGTAACCCCCTCCAGCCCCTACACCCCCCTCCCTATCTCTGTAACCCCCTCCAGCCCCTACACCCCCCTCCCTATCCCTGTAACCCCCATCCAGCCCCTACACCCCTCCCTATCTCTGTAACCCCCTCCAGCCCCTACACCTCCTCCCTATCTCTGTAACCTCCTCCAGCCCCTACACCCCTCCCTATCTTTGTAACCCCCTCCAGCCCCTACACCCCCTCCCTATTTCTGTAACCCCCTCCAGCCCCTACACCCACTCCCTCACTCTGTAACCCCCTCCAGCCACTACACCCCCTCCCTATCTCTGTAACCCCCTCCAGCCCCTACACCCCTCCCTGTCTCTGTAACCCCCTCCAGCCCCTACACCCCCTCCCTCACTCTGTAACCCCCTCCAGCCCCTACGTCCCTCAGAGATCTCTGTGCTCCTCCAATTCCAACCCCTCCAACGCCCCAGGGCGCTTCACTGTTGCCAGAATTCCCTTCCGAAAGGCCCCTCCCTTGTGAGGAGCCTCAGGGTTACGCAGCCTCGTAAATGGGTGCTAGATAAATGCAGCCGATTGTTGTTGAGAGACAGAAGCGGTGACCTACTGCCCGCGAGGAAATGTTGAAGTCTTCCACACTTGGTCTGTGTCCCCTGACAGCGTATCTGCCCTTTCTTGGTGCACTTAAAATCGTTCAGCATTTCCAAACAACCGACACACGTCTGACTGCTTTCCTGGCTGACTGGAAACAGAGAGAAATAAAAATAAAATTCGATCATTCCAACATCTCCCAAGGACTCTCCTCTCTTTCACATTCCGTCTCTCCCGAAATCTACCAGCTCTTGGCAGCTGTTGTGATTGGAGGTCCCTCTCCCGAGTCTCTAACTACCCTCTCAGGAACTCACTGTTATTTTGCTGTATTTTCATTCACTCCTGGGACATGGGGGTCACTGGCTGAGCCCAGTATTTATCGCCCCATGTCCCTGACAGACCCCCCTTGAGAAGGTGGGGGTGAGCTGCCTCCTTGACCCGCTGCAGTCCATGTGCTGTGGGTAGCCCTACAATGTCCCTGAGGGAGGGAATCCCAGGATTCTGACCCAGGAAGGAACGGGAGATATATTTCCAAGTCGGGACGGTAAGTGGAGGGGAAATTGCAGGGGGGTGGTGTCCCCATGTACCTGCTGCCCCTTGTCCTTCTAGATGGAAGTGGCCATGGGTTTGGAAGGTGCTGCCTGAGGGTCTTTGGTGAGTTTCTGCAGTGGGTCTTGTAGATGGTACACACTGCTGTTACTGAGGGTCGGTGGGGGGAGGGAGGGGATGGTACACACTGCTGTTACTGAGTGTCGGTGGGGGGGAGGGAGGGGATGGTACACACTGCTGTTACTGAGCGTCGGTGGGGGGGAGGGAGGGGATGGTACACACTGCTGTTACTGAGTGTCGGTGGGGGGGAGGGAGGGGATGGTACACACTGCTGTTACTGAGCATCGGTGGGGGGAGGGAGGGGATGGTACACACTGCTGTTACTGAGTGTCGGTGTGGGGGGAGGGAGGGGATGGTACACACTGCTGTTACTGAGCGTCGGTGGGGGGAGGGAGGGGATGGTACACACTGCTGTTACTGAGCGTCGGTGGGGGAGGGAGGGGATGGTACACACTGCTGTTACTGAGCGTCGGTGGGGGAGGGAGGGGATGGTATACACTGCTGTTACTGAGCGTCGGTGGGGGAGGGAGGGGATGGTACACACTGCTGTTACTGAGCGTCGGTGGGGGGAGGGAGGGGATGGTACACACTGCTGTTACTGAGCGTCGGTGGGGGGAGGGAGGGGATGGTACACACTGCTGTTACTGAGCGTCAGTGGGGAGGGAGGGGATGGTACACACTGCTGTTACTGAGCGTCGGTGGGGGGAGGGAGGGGATGGTACACACTGCTGTTACTGAGCGTCGGTGGGGAGGGAGGGGATGGTACACACTGCTGTTACTGAGCGTCGGTGGGGGGAGGGAGGGGATGGTACACACTGCTGTTACTGAGTGTCGGTGGGGGGAGGGAGGGGATGGTACACACTGCTGTTACTGAGGGTCGGTGGGGGGGGGAGGGGATGGTACACACTGCTGTTACTGAGCGTCGGTGGGGGGAGGGAGGGGATGGTACATACTGCTGTTACTGAGTGTCGGTGGGGGGGAGGGAGGGGATGGTACACACTGCTGTTACTGAGCGTCGGTGGGGAGAGGGAGGGGATGGGACACACTGCTGCTACTGAGCGTCGGTGGGGGAGGGAGGGGATGGTACACACTGCTGTTACTGAGCGTCGGTGGGGGAGGGAGGGGATGGTACACACTGCTGTTACTGAGCGTCGGTGGGGGAGGGAGGGGATGGTACACACTGCTGTTACTGAGCGTCAGTGGGGGGAGGGAGGGGATGGTACACACTGCTGTTACTGAGCGTCAGTGGGGGGAGGGAGGGGATGGTACACACTGCTGTTACTGAGCGTCGGTGGGGGGAGGGAGGGGATGGTACACACTGCTGTTACTGAGCGTCGGTGGGAGAGGGAGGGGATGGTACACACTGCTGTTACTGAGTGTCGGTGGGGGGAGGGAGGGGATGGTACACACTGCTGTTACTGAGCGTCGGTGGGGGGAGGGAGGGGATGGTACACACTGCTGTTACTGAGCGTCGGTGGGGGAGAGAGGGGATGGTACACACTGCTCTTACTGAGCGTCGGTGGGGGAGGGAGGGGATGGTACACACTGCTGTTACTGAGCGTCGGTGGGAGAGGGAGGGGATGGTACACACTGCTGTTACTGAGTGTCGGTGGGGGAGGGAGGGGATGGTACACACTGCTGTTACTGAGCGTCGGTGGGGGGAGGGAGGGGATGGTATACACTGCTGTTACTGAGCGTCGGTGGGGGAGGGAGGGGATGGTACACACTGCTGTTACTGAGCGTCGGTGGGGGGGAAGGGAGGGGATGGTACACACTGCTGTTACTGAGCGTCGGTGGGGGGGAGGGAGGGGATGGTACACACTGCTGTTACTGAGCGTCGGTGGGGGGCAGGGAGGGGATGGTACACACTGCTGTTACTGAGGGTCGGGGGGGGGGAGGGGATGGTACACACTGCTGTTACTGAGTGTCGGTGGGGGGGGAGGGAGGGGATGGTACACACTGTTGTTACTGAGCGTCGGTGGGGGGAGGGAGGGGATGGTACACACTGCTGTTACTGAGCGTCGGTGGGGGGAGGGAGGGGATGGTACACACTGCTGTTACTGAGCGTCGGTGGGGGGAGGGAGGGGATGGTACACACTGCTGTTACTGAGCGTCGGTGGGGGGCAGGGAGGGGATGGTACACACTGCTGTTACTGAGCGTTGGTGGGGGGGAGGGAGGGGATAGTACACACTGCTGTTACTGAGTGTCGGTGGTGGGAGGGAGGGGATGGTACACACTGCTGTTACTGAGCGTCGGTGGGAGAGGGAGGGGATGGTACACACTGCTGTTACTGAGCGTCGGTGGGGGGCAGGGAGGGGATGGTACACACTGCTGTTACTGAGGGTCGGGGGGGGGAGGGGATGGTACACACTGCTGTTACTGAGCGTCGGTGGGGGGCAGGGAGGGGATGGTACACACTGCTGTTACTGAGGGTCGGGGGGGGAGGGGATGGTACACACTGCTGTTACTGAGTGTCGGTGGGGGAGGGAGGGGATGGTACACACTGCTGTTACTGAGCGTCGGTGGGGGGAGGGAGGGGATGGTACACACTGCTGTTACTGAGTGTCGGTGGGGGGAGGGAGGGGATGGTACACACTGCTGTTACTGAGCGTCGGTGGGGGGAGGGAGGGGATGGTACACACTGCTGTTACTGAGCGTCGGTGGGGGGAGGGAGGGGATGGTAACACTGCTGTTACTGAGCGTCGGTGGGGGGAGGGAGGGGATGGTACACACTGCTGTTACTGAGCGTTGGTGGAGGGAGGGGATGGTACACACTGCTGTTACTGAGCGTCGGTGGGGGGAGGGAGGGGATGGTACACACTGCTGTTACTGAGTGTCGGTGGGGGGAGGGAGGGGATGGTACACACTGCTGTTACTGAGCGTCGGTGGGGGAGGGAGAGGATGGTACACACTGCTGTTACTGAGCGTCGGTGGGGGGAGGGAGGGGATGGTACACACTGCTGTTACTGAGCGTCGGTGGGGGAGGGAGAGGATGGTACACACTGCTGTTACTGAGCGTCGGTGGGGGGAGGGAGGGGATGGTACACACTGCTGTTACTGAGCGTCGGTGGGGGGAGGGAGGGGATGGTAACACTGCTGTTACTGAGCGTCGGTGGGGGGAGGGAGGGGATGGTACACACTGCTGTTACTGAGCGTCGGTGGGGGGAGGGAGGGGATGGTACACACTGCTGTTACTGAGCGTCGGTGGAGGGAGGGGATGGTACACACTGCTGTTACTGAGCGTCGGTGGGGGCAGGGAGGGGATGGTACACACTGCTGTTACTGAGTGTCGGTGGAGGGAGGGGATGGTACACACTGCTGTTACTGAGCGTCGGTGGGGGGAGGGAGGGGATGGTACACACTGCTGTTACTGAGTGTCGGTGGGGGGAGGGAGGGGATGGTACACACTGCTGTTACTGATTGTCGGTGGGGGGAGGGAGGTGATGGTACACACTGCTGTTACTGAGCGTCGGTGGGGGAAGGGAGGGGATGGTACACACTGCTGTTACTGAGTGTCGTGGGGGGAGGGAGGGGATGGTACACACTGCTGTTACTGAGTGTCAGTGGGGGGAGGGAGGGGATGGTACACACTGCTGTTACTGAGCGTCGGTGGGGGGGAGGGAGGGGATGGTACACACTGCTGTTACTGAGCGTCGGTGGGGGGAGGGAGGGGATGGTACACATTGCTGTTACTGAGCGTCGGTGGGGGGGAGGGAGGGGATGGTACACACTGCTGTTACTGAGCGTCGGTGGGGGGAGGGAGGGGATGGTACACACTGCTGTTACTGAGCGTCGGTGGGGGGAGGGAGGGGATGGTACACACTGCTGTTACTGAGCGTCGGTGGGGGGAGGGAGGTGATGGTACACACTGCTGTTACTGAGCGTCGGTGGGGGGAGGGAGGTGATGGTACACACTGCTGTTACTGAGCGTCGGTGGGGGGAGGGAGGGGATGGTACACACTGCTGTTACTGAGCGTCGGTGGAGGGGAGGGAGGGGACGGTACACACTGCTGTTACTGAGCGTCGGTGGGGGAGGGAGGGGATGGTACACACTGCTGTTACTGAGCATCGGTGGGGGGAGGGAGAGGATGTTTGTGGGTGCGGGGCTGCTTTGTCCCTGGAAGGTGTCGAGCTTCTCGAGTGTTGTTGGAGCTGCCCCCATCCAGGGGCAAGTGGGGAGTATTCCCTCACCCTCCTGCCTTGGGCCTTGTCGATGGTGGGACAGGCTTTGGGGGGAGTCAGGAGGGGAGTTACTCGCTGCAGGATTCCCCGCCTCTGACCTGCCCTTGGACTAGCTGTGTTTATGTGGTGGGTCCAGTTTCTGGTTAACAGTAACCCTGCCACAAACACTAGGACAAACAGGAAGAAAGTTAGCAACCAGGATACACGAACACCAGCTAGCCACAAAAAGACACGACCCTCTCTCCTTCGTAGCCCTACACATGGATGAAAAAACCCACCATTTCCTCTGGGACAACACATCTATCCTGGGACAGGCTAAGCAAAGACATGCCAGAGAATCCCTAGAGGCCTGGCACTCCAACCACAACGCCATAAACAAACACATAGATCTAGATGCCATCTATCAACCCCTCCGAAAACGACCAGGAAATGACATCACCACAAACCCCAGGAACCCCATCCAGGACCCCATCCAGAAAGCAGGAGACAACAGCTTCGCTTCACTTGGAGGTCCCCACTGATGATGTTACCTAGCCAGGTAATGAAACATCTGGATATCAAACCTACAGCTCAGCGAGCAAACCTACACCCCAAGTAACCCTCACGACATGAACGTTATTGACTTGCGGAGTGCTCAGCTCATCAAACAGATTTATTCCTGTCTCCCACCTCCTACACCAATCAGCTGCCTATCCGAACAACCTCAGATCCCACCCCCTCCAATCACCCCAGGCCACTGCTGAGATTGGCACCCCTTCCATACAGAGCTGGCCTTGAGAAATACGGGAGAGATTATCCAATTATATTAACGTTAGGATTATAGAGAGAATCACAGATCGAGAGAAGGAGAAACAGGGAGGTGGATAGAGAGACTGATAAAGGGATAAAGGGAGATAGATACCTGGATAGTGAGCAAAATAGGGAGTGGGACAGAGACAGGGACAGACAGACAGAAAGAGACACACACACACACAGATATATATACACACGCGCGCACGCACACACACACAGAGGGTGACATATACACACACACACACACACAGATATATATACGCACGCGCACACCCACAGACAGAGGGAGACATATACACACACACACACACACACACACACACACAGACATATATATATAAACACGCACACGTGCGTGCACAAACACACAGATATATACACACACGCACACAGACCCTCAGATGGAGACAGATACACATTGAGACGGACAGAGAGAGAGAGACATACTCACACACACAGACACTCACACACACACAGAGATAGATACTCAGATAGACAGACAACAGTGGGATCGACAGACAGAGAGACAATGAGAGAGAAAGAGACTCAGGGATAAAGGTAAAGGGACAAAGAAAGAGACATGCTGGGGTACGATGGTAGTGACACAGAATGTAAAGACAAAGACTGTGAGGTGAATGTTTGATGGTCCGAGCTGTCCAGAGAGTGTGAGAGACTGAGAGAAAGATAGAGGGCTGGACGGATGAAGGAAGGAAGACAGTATTATACAGAGAATAGGAGGAAGAGAGAAAGGAAGACAAAAGCGCACAGGGATAGAGAGAGACAGAGATGAAGATTGGTGGGTAGAAACACATAGAGACGGGGAGAAGGAGACAGGGAAATATAAACATGTAGAGACGGGAAGAGTGAGACAGGGGGATATAAACATATAGATACGGAGAGAGGGAGACAGGGAAATATAAACAGATAGAGACGGCGAGAGGGAGACAGGGAAATATAAACAGATAGAGACTGTGAAGGGAGACAGGGGGTTGTAAACAGATAGAGACGGGGAGAGAGAGACCGGGGGATATAAACAGATTGAGATGGGGAGAGGGAGACAGGGAATTATAAACAGATAGAGACAGGGAGAGGGAGACAGGGAAATATAAACAGATAGAGACGGAGAGAGGGAGACACAGGGGGATATAAACAGATAGAGATGGGGAGAGGGAGACGGGGAAATATAAACAGATAGAGACGGGGAGAGGGAGACAGGGGGATATAAACAGATAGAGACGGGGAGAGGGAGACAGGGAAATATAAACAGACAGAGACGGGGAGAGGGAGACAGGGGGATATAAACAGATAGAGACGGGGAGAGGGAGACAGGGGGATATAAACAGATAGAGACGGGGAGAGGGAGACAGGGAAATATAAACAGATAGCGACGGGGAGAGGGAGACAGGGGGATATAAACAGATAGAGACGGGGAGAGGGAGACGGGGAAATATAAACAGATAGAGACGGGGAGAGGGAGACAGGGGGATATAAACAGATAGAGACGGGGAGAGGGAGACAGGGAAATATAAACAGACAGAGACGGGGAGAGGGAGACAGGGAAATATACACAGATAGAGACGGGGAGAGGGAGACAGGGGGATATAAACTGATAGAGACGGGGAGAGGGAGACAGGGAAATATAAACAGATAGAGATGGGGAGAGGGAGACAGGGAAATATAAACAGATAGAGATGGGGAGAGGGAGACAGGGGGATATAAACTGATAGAGACGGGGAGAGGGAGATAGGGAAATATAAACAGATAGAGATGGGGAGAGGGAGACAGGGAAATATAAACAGATAGAGATGGGGAGAGGGAGACAGGGGGATATAAACTGATAGAGACGGGGAGAGGGAGACAGGGAAATATAAACAGATAGAGACAGGGAGAGTGAGACAGGGAAATATAAACAGATAGAGACGGGGAGAGGGAGACAGGGGGATATAAACTGATAGAGACGGGGAGAGGGAGACAGGGAAATATAAACAGATAGAGACAGGGAGAGTGAGACAGGGAAATATAAACAGATAGAGATGGGGAGAGAGAGACAGGGAAATATAAACAGATAGAGACAGGGAGAGGGAGACAGGAAAATATAAACAGATAGAGACGGACAGAGGGAGACAGGGAAATATAAACAGATAGAGACGGGGAGAGGGAGACAGGGAAATATACACAGATAGAGATGGGGAGAGGGAGACAGGGAAATATAAACAGATAGAGACAGGGAGAGGGAGACAGGGAAATATAAACAGATAGAGACGGGGAGAGGGAGACAGGGAAATGTAAACAGATAGAGACTGGGAGAGGGAGACGGGGAAATATAAACAGATAGAGATGGGGAGAGGGAGACAGGGAAATATAAACAGATAGAGACGGGGAGAGGGAGACAGGGAAATATAAACAGATAGAGACGGGGAGAGGGAGACAGGGAAATATAAACAGATAGAGACGGGGAGAGGGAGACAGGGGGATATAAACAGATAGAGACGGGGAGAGGGAAACAGGGAAATATAAACAGATAGAGACGGGGAGAGGGAAACAGGGAAATATAAACAGATAGAGACGGGGAGAGGGAGACAGGGAAATATAAACAGATAGAGACGGGGAGAGGGAGACAGGGAAATATAAACAGATAGAGACGGGGAGAGGGAGACAGGGAAATATAAACAGATAGAGACGGGGAGAGGGAGACAGGGAAATATAAACAGAGATGGGGAGAGGGAGACAGGGAAATATAAACAGAGATGGGGAGAGGGTGATGGGGAAATATAAACAGATAGAGACGGGGAAAGGGAGACAGGGAAATATAAACAGACAGAGACAGGGAGAGGGAGACAGGGAAATATAAACAGACAGAGACAGGGAGAGGGAGACAGGGGGATATAAACAGATAGAGACAGGGAGAGGGAGACAGGGAAACATAAACAGACAGAGACGGGGAGAGGGAGACAGGGAAATATAAACAGATAGAGACGGGGAGAGGGAGACAGGGAAATATAAACAGACAGAGACAGGGAGAGGGAGACAGGGGGATATAAACAGATAGAGACGGGGAGAGGGAAACAGGGAAATATAAACAGATAGAGACAGGGAGAGGGAGACAGGGGGATATAAACAGATAGAGACGGGGAGAGGGAAACAGGGAAATATAAACAGATAGAGACGGGGAGAGGGAGACAGGGAAATATAAACAGATAGAGACGGGGAGAGGGAGACAGGGGGATATAAACAGATAGAGACGGGGAGAGGGAAACAGGGAAATATAAACAGATAGAGACGGGGAGAGGGAGACAGGGAAATATAAACAGATAGAGACGGGGAGAGGGAAACAGGGAAATATAAACAGATAGAGACAGGGAGAGGGAGACAGGGAAATATAAACAGATAGAGACGGGGAGAGGGAGACAGGGAAATATAAACAGATAGAGACGGGGAGAGGGAGACAGGGAAATATAAACAGATAGAGACGGAGAGAGGGAGACAGGGAAATATGAACAGATAGAGACAGGGAGAGGAAGACAGGGAAATATAAACAGATAGAGATGGGGAGAGGGAGACAGGGAAATATAAACAGATACAGACGGAGAGAGGGAGACAGGGAAATATAAACAGATAGAGACTGTGAGAGGGAGACAGGGAAATATAAACAGATAGAGACGGGGAGAGGGAGACAGGGAAATATAAACAGATAGAGATGGGGAGAGGGAGACAGGGAAATATAAACAGATAGAGATGGGGAGAGGGAGACAGGGAAATATAAACAGATAGAGACTGGGAGAGGGAGACAGGGAAATATGAACAGATAGAGACAGGGAGAGGGAGACAGGGAAATATAAACAGATAGAGATGGGGAGAGAGAGACAGGGAAATATAAACAGATAGAGACAGGGGGATATAAACAGATAGAGACGGAGAGAGGGAGACAGGGAAATATGAACAGATAGAGACAGGGAGAGGGAGACAGGGAAATATAAACAGATAGAGATGGGGAGAGGGAGACAGGGAAATATAAACAGATAGAGATGGGGAGAGGGAGACAGGGAAATATAAACAGATAGAGACAGGGAGAGGGAGACAGGGAAATATAAACAGATAGAGATGGGGAGAGAGAGACAGGGAAATATAAACAGATAGAGACAGGGAGAGGGAGACAGGGGGATATAAACAGATAGAGATGGGGAGAGAGAGACAGGGGGATATAAACAGATAGAGACGGGGAGAGGGAAACAGGGAAATATAAACAGATAGAGACGGGGAGAGGGAGACAGGGAAATATAAACAGATAGAGATGGGGAGAGGGAGACAGGGAAATATAAACAGATAGAGATGGGGAGAGGGAGACAGGGAAATATAAACAGATAGAGACGGAGAGAGGGAGACAGGGAAATATAAACAGATAGAGACTGTGAGAGGGAGACAGGGAAATATAAACAGATAGAGACGGGGAGAGGGAGACAGGGAAATATAAACAGATAGAGATGGGGAGAGGGAGACAGGGAAATATAAACAGATAGAGATGGGGAGAGGGAGACAGGGAAATATAAACAGATAGAGACTGGGAGAGGGAGACAGGGAAATATGAACAGATAGAGACAGGGAGAGGGAGACAGGGAAATATAAACAGATAGAGATGGGGAGAGAGAGACAGGGAAATATAAACAGATAGAGACAGGGAGAGGGAGACAGGGGGATATAAACAGATAGAGACGGAGAGAGGGAGACAGGGAAATATGAACAGATAGAGACAGGGAGAGGGAGACAGGGAAATATAAACAGATAGAGATGGGGAGAGGGAGACAGGGAAATATAAACAGATAGAGATGGGGAGAGGGAGACAGGGAAATATAAACAGATAGAGACTGGGAGAGGGAGACAGGGAAATATGAACAGATAGAGACAGGGAGAGGGAGACAGGGAAATATAAACAGATAGAGATGGGGAGAGAGAGACAGGGAAATATAAACAGATAGAGACAGGGAGAGGGAGACAGGGGGATATAAACAGATAGAGATGGGGAGAGAGAGACAGGGAAATATAAACAGATAGAGATGGGGAGAGAGAGACAGGGAAATATAAACAGATAGAGATGGGGAGAGAGAGACCGGGGGATATAAACACATTGAGATGGGGAGAGGGAGACAGGGAAATATAAACAGATAGAGATGGGGAGAGGGAGACAGGGAAATATAAACAGATAGAGACTGGGAGAGGGAGACAGGGAAATATGAACAGATAGAGACAGGGAGAGGGAGACAGGGAAATATAAACAGATAGAGATGGGGAGAGGGAGACAGGGAAATATAAATAGATAGAGATGGGGAGAGAGAGACAGGGAAATATAAACAGATAGAGATGGGGAGAGAGAGACCGGGGGATATAAACACATTGAGATGGGGAGAGGGAGACAGGGAAATATAAACAGATAGAGATGGGGAGAGGGAGACAGGGAAATATAAACAGATAGAGATGGGGAGAGGCAGACAGGGAAATATAAACAGATAGAGATGGGGAGAGGGAGACAGGGAAATATAAACAGATTGAGATGGGGAGAGGGAGACAGGGAAATATAAACAGATAGAGATGGGGAGAGGCAGACAGGGAAATATAAACAGATAGAGATGGGGAGAGGGAGACAGGGAAATATAAACAGATAGAGATGGGGAGAGGGAGACAGGGAAATATAAACAGATAGAGATGGGGAGAGGGAGACAGGAAAATATAAACAGATTGAGATGGGGAGAGGGAGACAGGGAAATATAAACAGATAGAGACAGGGAGAGGGAGGCAGGGAAATATAAACAGATAGAGACAGGGAGAGGGAGACGGGGGATATAAACAGATAGAGATGGGGAGAGGGAGACAGGGAAATATAAACAGATAGAGACAGGGAGAGGGAGACGGGGGATATAAACAGATAGAGATGGGGAGAGGGAGACAGGGAAATATAAACAGATAGAGATGGGGAGAGGGAGACAGGGAAATATAAACAGATAGAGACTGGGAGAGGGAGACAGGGAAATATAAACAAATAGAGATGGGGAGAGGGAGACAGGGAAATATAAACAGATAGAGACTGGGAGAGGGAGACAGGGAAATATAAACAGATAGGGACGGCGAGAGGGAGACAGGAAAATATAAACAGATAGAGACAGGGAGAGAGAGACAGGGAAATATAAACAGATAGAGACGGGGAGAGGGAGACAGGGAAATATGAACAGATAGAGACAGGGAGAGGGAGACAGGGAAATATAAACAGATAGAGATGGGGAGAGGGAGACAGGGAAATATAAACAGATAGAGATGGGGAGAGAGAGACCGGGGGATATAAACACATTGAGATGGGGAGAGGGAGACAGGGAAATATAAACAGATAGAGATGGGGAGAGGGAGACAGGGAAATATAAACAGATAGAGATGGGGAGAGGGAGACAGGGAAATATAAACAGATAGAGATGGGGAGAGGGAGACAGGGAAATATAAACAGATAGAGATGGGGAGAGGGAGACAGGGAAATATAAACAGATAGAGACGGGGAGAGGGAGACAGGGAAATATAAACAGATAGAGATGGGGAGAGGGAGACAGGGAAATATAAACAGATAGAGATGGGGAGAGGGAGACAGGGAAATATAAACAGATAGAGACGGGGAGAGGGAGACAGGGAAATATAAACAGATAGAGATGGGGAGAGGGAGACAGGGAAATATAAACAGATAGAGATGGGGAGAGGGAGACAGGGAAATATAAACAGATAGAGACTGGGAGAGGGAGACAGGGAAATATGAACAGATAGAGACAGGGAGAGGGAGACAGGGAAATATAAACAGATAGAGATGGGGAGAGAGAGACAGGGAAATATAAACAGATAGAGACAGGGAGAGGGAGACAGGGGGATATAAACAGATAGAGACGGAGAGAGGGAGACAGGGAAATATGAACAGATAGAGACAGGGAGAGGGAGACAGGGAAATATAAACAGATAGAGATGGGGAGAGGGAGACAGGGAAATATAAACAGATAGAGATGGGGAGAGGGAGACAGGGAAATATAAACAGATAGAGACTGGGAGAGGGAGACAGGGAAATATGAACAGATAGAGACAGGGAGAGGGAGACAGGGAAATATAAACAGATAGAGATGGGGAGAGAGAGACAGGGAAATATAAACAGATAGAGACAGGGAGAGGGAGACAGGGGGATATAAACAGATAGAGATGGGGAGAGAGAGACAGGGAAATATAAACAGATAGAGATGGGGAGAGAGAGACAGTGAAATATAAACAGATAGAGATGGGGAGAGAGAGACCGGGGGATATAAACACATTGAGATGGGGAGAGGGAGACAGGGAAATATAAACAGATAGAGATGGGGAGAGGGAGACAGGGAAATATAAACAGATAGAGACTGGGAGAGGGAGACAGGGAAATATGAACAGATAGAGACAGGGAGAGGGAGACAGGAAAATATAAACAGATAGAGATGGGGAGAGGGAGACAGGGAAATATAAATAGATAGAGATGAGGAGAGAGAGACAGGGAAATATAAACAGATAGAGATGGGGAGAGAGAGACCGGGGGATATAAACACATTGAGATGGGGAGAGGGAGACAGGGAAATATAAACAGATAGAGATGGGGAGAGGGAGACAGGGAAATATAAACAGATAGAGATGGGGAGAGGGAGACAGGGAAATATAAACAGATAGAGATGGGGAGAGGCAGACAGGGAAATATAAACAGATAGAGATGGGGAGAGGGAGACAGGGAAATATAAACAGATTGAGATGGGGAGAGGGAGACAGGGAAATATAAACAGATAGAGATGGGGAGAGGCAGACAGGGAAATATAAACAGATAGAGATGGGGAGAGGGAGACAGGGAAATATAAACAGATAGAGATGGGGAGAGGGAGACAGGGAAATATAAACAGATAGAGATGGGGAGAGGGAGACAGGAAAATATAAACAGATTGAGATGGGGAGAGGGAGACAGGGAAATATAAACAGATAGAGACAGGGAGAGGGAGGCAGGGAAATATAAACAGATAGAGACAGGGAGAGGGAGACGGGGGATATAAACAGATAGAGATGGGGAGAGGGAGACAGGGAAATATAAACAGATAGAGACAGGGAGAGGGAGACGGGGGATATAAACAGATAGAGATGGGGAGAGGGAGACAGGGAAATATAAACAGATAGAGATGGGGAGAGGGAGACAGGGAAATATAAACAGATAGAGACTGGGAGAGGGAGACAGGGAAATATAAACAAATAGAGATGGGGAGAGGGAGACAGGGAAATATAAACAGATACAGACTGGGAGAGGGAGACAGGGAAATATAAACAGATAGGGACGGCGAGAGGGAGACAGGAAAATATAAACAGATAGAGACAGGGAGAGAGAGACAGGGAAATATAAACAGATAGAGACGGGGAGAGGGAGACAGGGAAATATGAACAGATAGAGACAGGGAGAGGGAGACAGGGAAATATAAACAGATAGAGATGGGGAGAGGGAGACAGGGAAATATAAACAGATAGAGATGGGGAGAGAGAGACCGGGGGATATAAACACATTGAGATGGGGAGAGGGAGACAGGGAAATATAAACAGATAGAGATGGGGAGAGGGAGACAGGGAAATATAAACAGATAGAGATGGGGAGAGGGAGACAGGGAAATATAAACAGATAGAGATGGGGAGAGGGAGACAGGGAAATATAAACAGATAGAGATGGGGAGAGGGAGACAGGGAAATATAAACAGATAGAGATGGGGAGAGGGAGACAGGGAAATATAAACAGATAGAGATGGGGAGAGGGAGACAGGGAAATATAAACAGATAGAGATGGGGAGAGGGAGACAGGGAAATATAAACAGATAGAGACGGGGAGAGGGAGACAGGGAAATATAAACAGATTGAGATGGGGAGAGGGAGACAGGGAAATATAAACAGATAGAGACAGGGAGAGGGAGACAGGGAAATATAAACAGATTGAGATGGGGAGAGGGAGACAGGGAAATATAAACAGATAGAGACAGGGAGAGGGAGGCAGGGAAATATAAACAGATAGAGACGGGGAGAGGGAGACAGGGAAATATAAACAGATTGAGATGGGGAGAGGGAGACAGGGAAATATAAACAGATAGAGACAGGGAGAGGGAGGCAGGGAAATATAAACAGATAGAGACAGGGAGAGGGAGACGGGGGATATAAACAGATAGAGATGGGTAGAGGGAGACAGGGAAATATAAACAGATAGAGACAGGGAGAGGGAGACGGGGGATATAAACAGATAGAGATGGGGAGAGGGAGACGAGGGATATAAACAGATAGAGATGGGTAGAGGGAGACAGGGAAATATAAACAGATAGAGATGGGGAGAGGGAGACAGGGAAATATAAATAGATAGAGACAGGGAGAGGGAGACAGGGAAATATAAACAGATAGAGACGGGGAGAGGGAGACAGGGAAATATAAATAGATAGAGACAGGGAGAGGGAGACAGGGAAATATAAACAGATAGAGACGGGGAGAGGGAGACGGGGGATATAAACAGATAGAGACAGGGAGAGGGAGACAGGGAAATATAAACAGATAGAGACAGGGAGAGGGAGACGGGGGATATAAACAGATAGAGATGGAGAGAGGGAGACAGGGGGATATAAACAGATAGAGACGGGGAGAGGGAGACAGGGAAATATAAACAGATAGAGACGGGGAGGGGGAGACAGGGGGATATGAACAGATAGAGACGGGTAGAGGGAAACAGGGAAATATAAACAGATAGAGACGGCGAGAGGGAGACAGGGAAATAGAAACAGATAGAGATGGGGAGAGGGAGACAGGGAAATATAAATAGATAGAGACAGGGAGAGGGAGACAGGGAAATATAAACAGATAGAGATGGGGAGAGGGAGACAGGGAAATATAAATAGATAGAGACAGGGAGAGGGAGACAGGGAAATATAAACAGATAGAGACGGGGAGAGGGAGACAGGGAAATATAAACAGATAGAGACGGGGAGAGGGAGACGGGGAAATATAAACAGATAGAGACGGGGAGAGGGAGACAGGGAAATATAAACAGATAGAGACAGGGAGAGGGAGACAGGGAAATATAAACAGATAGAGACGGGGAGAGAGAGACAGGGAAATATAAACAGATAGAGACGGACAGAGGGAGACAGGGAAATATAAATAGATAGAGACAGGGAGAGGGAGACAGGGAAATATAAACAGATAGGGACGGGGAGAGGGAGACAGGGAAATATAAACAGATAGAGACTGTGAGAGGGAGATAGGGAAATATAAACAGAGACGGGGAGAGGGAGACAGGGAAATATAAACAGACAGAGACTGTGAGAGGGAGACAGGGAAATATAAACAGATAGAGACAGGGAGAGGGAGACAGGGAAATATAAACAGATAGAGACGGGGAGGGGGAGACAGGGAAATATAAACAGATAGAGACTGTGAGAGGGAGATAGGGAAATATAAACAGATAGAGACAGGGAGAGGAAAACAGGGGGATATAAACAGATAGAGACGGGGAGAGGGAGACAGGGAAATATAAGCAGATAGAGACGAGGAATACGGATCAGGAAAGGGTTGTGGGCCGGGGATGGTGCGGTCACCTTACCTGGATTAGTGTTACACAGATCACGATTACAGCAACTGATAACTTTCCTGATAGCTCCCAGGTTGAGGCTAATGTTTACACAGTCCTTCGAGGGAACACAGGAGTGTTTCAACATCAAATCACCTACACAGAGAGAGAGAGAGAGAGGGAGGTAAAGGGAGAGAGAGAGAGAGAGAGGGGGAGAGAGAGAGAGAGAGGTAAAGGGAGAGAGAGAGACGGGGGGAGAGAGAGAGAGAGAGTGAGAGACAGAGAGTGAGGCAGAGAGAGAGATACACAGACACAGCGACAGTGAGAGAGAGAGAGAGAGAGAGAAAATGTGTTAACCCCTCTCACAAATCCAGATCCAGAGAGCAGCGTTCCCATCTCAGAGACCCTGGGAGAGAGCGCTCTCTGTGGGCCCTGAGACAGAAGCGTTCACCAACCCCCCACCCCGCCCCCATCCCCCCCCAAACTCCCCCCCCACCCCGCCCCCCTCCACCCCCCCCACCGCCCGTCCCCATCCCTCCGGGTCCTGGGGGTGTTCCTGTCAGACTGGGCTCTTGTTGTTGGGCAGCTGCTAAAGGCACTTTTCACTGTAAGATAGGAACTGGCTCACTCACACTCACACACACTCACACACACACACTCACCCTCACACACACTCACCCTCACACACACACACCCTCACACACACTCACCCTCACACACACTCACCCTCATACACACTCACCCTCACACACACTCACCCTCATACACATTCACCCTCATACACACTCACCCTCACACACATACTCACCCTCATACACACTCACCCTCACACACACTCACCTTCATACACACTCACACTCATACACACTCACCCTCACACAAACTCACCCTCACACACACTCACATTCATACACACTCACCCTCACACACACTCACGCTCATACACACTCACCCTCACACACACTCACCCTCATACACACACTCACCCTCGTACACACTCACCCTCATACACACACTGACCCTCATACACACTCACACTCATACACACTCACCCTCACACAAACTCACCCTCACACACACACTCACCCTCATACACACACTCACCCTCGTACACACTGACCCTCATACACACACTGACCCTCATACACACTCACCCTCACACACACTCACACTCACCCTCACACACACTCACACTCATACACACTCACCCTCATACACACTCTCCCTCACACACACTCTCCCTCACACACACACTCACCCTCATACACACACTCACCCTCATACACACTCACCCTCACACTCACACACATACACACTCACCCTCACACACACTCACCCTCATACACACTCACCCTCACACACACTCATACTCATACACACTCACCCTCACACACACTCACCCTCATACACACTCACCCTCATACACACTCACCCTCACACACACCCACCCTCATACACACTCACCCTCACACTCACACTCATACACACTCACCCTCACACACACTCACAATCATACACACTCACTCTCATACACACTCACCCTCACACACATACTCACACTCATACACACTCACCCTCATACACATTCACACTCATACACACTCACCCTCATACACACACTTACCCTCATACACACACCCTCATACACACTCACCCTCATACACACTCTCCCTCACACACACTCTCCCTCATACACACACACTATACACACACTCACCCTCATACACACTCACCCTCATACACACACTCACAGTCATACACACTCACCCTCACACACACACTCATACACTCATCCTCACACACACTCACTCTCATACACACTCACCCTCACACACACTCACCCTCATACACACTCACCCTCATACACACTCACCCTCACACACACCCATCCTCATACACACTCACCATCATACACACTCACCCTCACACACACTCACCCTCACACACACCCACCCTCATACACACACACCCTCACACACACTCACCCTCACACACACTCACCCTCACACACTCACACTCATACACACTCACCCACACACACACTCACCCTCACACACACTCACCCTCACACACACTCACACTCATACACACTCACCCTCACACACACTCACCCTCATACACACTCACCCTCACACACACTCACACTCACACACACACTCACCCTCATACACACTCACCCTCACACACACTCACCCTCATACACACTCACCCTCATACACACTCACCCTCACACAAACACTCACCCTCATACACACTCACCCTCACACACACTCACCCTCATACACACTCACCCTCACACAAACTCACATTCATACACACTCACCCTCACACACACTCACCCTCACACACTCACACTCATACACACTCACCCTCGTACACACTCACCCTCATACACACTTACCCTCACACACACTCACACTCACACACACGCTCACCCTCATACACACTCACCCTCACACACACTCACTCTCACACACACTTACCCGCATACACACTCACCCTCACGCACACACTCACCCTCACACACACTCACCCTCACCCTCATACACACTCACCCTCACACACACACTCACCCTCATACACACTCACCTTCACGCACACTCACCCTCGTACACACTCACCCTCATACACACTTACCCTCACACACACTCACACTCACACACACGCTCACCCTCATACACACTCACCCTCACACACACTCACTCTCACACACACTCACCCTCACACACACTCACACTCACACACACGCTCACCCTCATACACACTCACCCTCACACACACTCACTCTCACACACACTCACCCGCATACACACTCACCCTCACGCACACACTCACCCTCACACACACTCACCCTCACCCTCATACACACTCACCCTCACACACACACTCACCCTCATACACACTCACCCTCACACACATACTCACCCTCATACACACTCACCCTCACACACACTCACCCTCATACACACTCACACTCATACACACTCACCCTCACACAAACTCACCCTCACACACACGCACATTCATACACACTCACCCTCACACACTCACACTCACACACACACACGCTCACCCTCATACACACTCACCCTCACACACACTCACTCTCACACACACTCACCCTCATACACACTCACCCTCACACACACACACCCTCACACACACTCACCCTCACACACACTCACCCTCACACACTCACACACACTCACCCACACACACACTCACCCTCACACACACTCACCCTCACACACACTCACACTCATACACACTCACCCTCACACACACTCACCCTCATACACACTCACCCGCACACACACTCACACTCACACACACACTCACCCTCATACACACTCACCCTCACACACACTCACCCTCATACACACTCACCCTCATACACACTCACCCTCACACACACACTCACCCTCATACACACTCACCCTCACACACACTCACCCTCATACACACTCACACTCATACACACTCACCCTCACACAAACTCACATTCATACACACTCACCCTCACACACACTCACGCTCATACACACTCACCCTCACACACACTCACCCTCGTACACACTCACCCTCATACACACTTACCCTCACACACACTCACACTCACACACACGCTCACCCTCATACACACTCACCCTCACACACACTCACTCTCACACACACTCACCCGCATACACACTCACCCTCACGCACACACTCACCCTCACACACACTCACCCTCACCCTCATACACACTCACCCTCACACACACACTCACCCTCATACACACTCACCTTCACGCACACTCACACTCATACACACTCACACACACACTCATACACACTCACCCTCATTCACACTCACACACACTTACCCTCACACACACACCCACCCTCATACACACACCCACCCCCATACACACCCACCCTCATACACACTCACCCTCACACACACTCATACTCATACACACTCATACTCATACACACTCACCCTCATACACACTCACCCTCATACATGCTCACACTCATACACACTCACCCTCACACAAACTCACCCTCACACACACACTCACCCTCATATACACACTCACCCTCATACACACACTCACCCTCATACACACACTCACCCTCATACACACTCACCCTCACACACACTCACACTCACCCTCACACACACACTCACACTCATACACACTCTCCCTCACACACACTCTCCCTCACACACACACACCCTCACACACACACTCACCCTCATACACACACTCACCCTCATACACACACTCACCCTCATACACACTCACCCTCATACACACTCACCCTCACACACACACTCACCCTCATACACACTCACCTTCATGCAAACTCACACTCATACACACTCACACTCATACGCACTCACACACACACTCATACACACTCACCCTCATTCACACTCACACACACTCACCCTCATACACACTCACACTCATACACACTCACACTCATACACACTCACCCTCACACACACACTCACACTCATACACTCTCACCCTCACACACACACCCTCACACACACACTCACATTCACACACCTGCCCTCATACTCACACACTCATTCACTCTCACACTCATTCACTCACATTCATTCATTCACACTCACTTACATTCACACTCACACATACTCACACACTTGCACTTATTCATACTCACTCACAGACACTAACTCACACACATACACTCACAGACACACTCACACACACTCACACTCACACATGTTCTCACTCTCACACAGGTACAAACAGTCCCCTCCCCACACACACATAAATTCCCCCCCCACACACACAGACACACACACTCCCCCCTCACACACACACACACACACACACACTTTCCCCCCCCCACACACACACCCTCCCCCCCACACACACACTCCCCCCCCACACACACCCCCACTCCCCCCACACACACACACAACCCCCCCCCACACACACACACCCTCCCCCCCGCACACACACACCCTCCCCCCCCACACACACACCCTCCCCCCCACACACACCCCCTCCCCCCCACACACACCCCCACACACACACACTCCACCCACACACACACAACCCCCACACACACACACACACCCTCCCCCCCACACACACCCCCATTCCCCCCACACACACACACAACCCCCCCCACACACATACACTCCCCCCCCACATACACACCCTTCCCCCCACATACACACCCTCCCACACACACACGCACTCCCCCCCACATACACACACACACAAACAGACACACTCCCCTCACACACACACACCCACACACACACTAACTCACGCACTCTCGCACACACATACACACACTCCCCCCTACACACACACACAGTCTCCCCCCCCCACACACACACAATCCCCCCCACTCACTCTCGACACACCGACACACACTCACACACACAGACACACACACACACTAACTCACTCACTCTCGCACGCACATACACACACTCACCCTCATACACACTCACCCTCACACACACACTCACCCACACACACACTCACCCTCACACACACTCACCCTCATACACACTCACCCTCACACACACACTCACCCTCATACACACTCACCTTCACACACACTCACACTCATACACACTCACATTCATACGCACACACACACACTCATACACATTCACCCTCATTCACACTCATACACACTCACCCTCACACACACACTCATACACCCTCACACTCACACACACACTCACCCTCATACAAAATCACCCACATACACACTCACCCTCATACACACACTCACCCTCATACACACTCACCCTCATACACACTCACCCTCATACACATACCCACCCTCATACACACACCCTCATACACACTCACACTCATACACACTCACCCTCACACACACTCACCCTCATACACACTCACCCTCATACACACTCACCCTCACACACACACACCCTCATACACACTCACCCTCACACACACACACACACACTCATATACACTCACACTCATACACACATTCACCCTCATACGCACACCCTCATACACACTCACCCTCACACACACTCACCCTCACACACACACTCACACTCATACACACTCACCCTCATACACACTCACCCTCACACACACCCTCACACACACACCCTCATACACACACTAACACTCACCCTCATACGCACCCCCTCATACACACTCACCCTCATACACACTCACCGTCATACACACACTTACCCTCATACACACACCCTCATACACACTCACACTCATACACAGTCACTCTCATACACACTCACCCTCACACATACTCTCGCACTCATACACAATCCCCCTCACACTCACACTCATACACACTCACCCTCACACACACTCACACTCATACACACTCACCCTCACACATATTCACACTCATACACACTCACCCTCACACACACACTCACACTCATACACACACTTACCCTCATACACACTCACCCTCATACACACTCACCCTCATACACACTCACACTCATACACACTCACCCTCACACACACACTCACACTCATACACACACTTACCCTCATACACACACACCCTCATACACACTCACCCTCACACACACTCTCCCTCACACACACTCTCCCTCATACACACACACTATACACACACTCACCCTCATACACACTCACCCTCACACACACTCATACTCATACACACTCACCCTCACACACACTCACCCTCATACACACTCACCCTCATACACACTCACCCTCACACACACTCACCCTCACACACACTCACCCTCATACACACTCACCCTCACACTCACACTCATACACACTCACCCTCATACACACTCACCCTCATACACACTCACCCTCAGACACACTCATACTCATACACACTCACCCTCACACACACTCACCCTCATACACACTCACCCTCACACACACCCACCCTCATACACACTCACCCTCATACACACTCACCCTCACACACACTCACCATCACACACACACTGACACTCATACACACTCACCCTCACACTCACACTCATACACTCATCCTCACACACACTCACTCTCATACACACTCACCCTCACACACACACTCACACTCATACACACTCACCCTCATACACATTCACACTCATACACACTCACCCTCACACACACTCACCCTCACACTCATACACACACCCTCATACACACTCACCCTCATACACACTCACCCTCATACACACTCACCCTCATACACACACTCACAGTCATACACACTCACCCTCACACACACACTCATACACTCATCCTCACACACACTCACTCTCATACACACTCACCCTCACACACACCCACCCTCATACACACTCACCCACACACACACTCACCCTCACACACACTCACACTCACTCTCACACACACACTCACACTCATACACACTCTCCCTCATACACACTCACACTCATACACACTCACACTCATACACACTCACCCTCACACAAACTCACCCTCACACACACACTCACCCTCATACACACACTGACCCTCGTACACACTCACCCTCACACACACTCACACTCACCCTCACACACACACTCACACTCATACACACTGACCCTCACACTCACACTCATACACTCATCCTCACACACACTCACACTCATACACACTCACCCTCACACACACACTCACACTCATACACACTCACCCTCATACACATTCACACTCATACACACACCCTCACACACACTCACCCTCACACTCATACACACACCCTCATACACACTCACCCTCATACACACTCACACTCATACACACTCACCATCATACACACTCACCCTCACACACACTCTCCCTCATACACACTCTCCCTCATACACACTCACACTCATACACACTCACCCTCACACAAACTCACCCTCACACACACACTCACCCTCATACACACACTCACCCTCGTACACACTCACCCTCATACACACACTGACCCTCATACACACTCACACTCATACACACTCACCCTCACACAAACTCACCCTCACACACACACTCACCCTCATACACACACTCACCCTCGTACACACTGACCCTCATACACACACTGACCCTCATACACACTCACCCTCACACACACTCACACTCACCCTCACACACACACTCACACTCATACACACTCTCCCTGATACACACTCACACTCGTACACACTCACACTCATACACACTCACCCTCACACAAACTCACCCTCACACACACACTCACCCTCATACACACACTGACCCTCGTACACACTCACACTCATACACACTCACCCTCACACAAACTCACCCTCACACACACACTCACCCTCATACACACACTCACCCTCGTACACACTGACCCTCATACACACACTGACCCTCATACACACTCACCCTCACACACACTCACACTCACTCTCACACACACACTCACACTCATACACACTCTCCCTCATACACACTCACACTCATACACACTCACACTCATACACACTCACCCTCACACAAACTCACCCTCACACACACACTCACCCTCATACACACACTGACCCTCGTACACACTCACCCTCACACACACTCACCCTCACACACACACTCACACTCATACACACTGACCCTCACACTCACACTCATACACTCATCCTCACACACACTCACACTCATACACACTCACCCTCACACACACACTCACACTCATACACACTCACCCTCATACACATTCACACTCATACACACACCCTCACACACACTCACCCTCACACTCATACACACACCCTCATACACACTCACCCTCATACACACTCACACTCATACACACTCACCATCATACACACTCACCCTCACACACACTCTCCCTCATACACACTCTCCCTCATACACACTCACACTCATACACACTCACCCTCACACAAACTCACCCTCACACACACACTCACCCTCATACACACACTCACCCTCGTACACACTCACCCTCATACACACACTGACCCTCATACACACTCACACTCATACACACTCACCCTCACACAAACTCACCCTCACACACACACTCACCCTCATACACACACTCACCCTCGTACACACTGACCCTCATACACACACTGACCCTCATACACACTCACCCTCACACACACTCACACTCACCCTCACACACACACTCACACTCATACACACTCACCCTCATACACACTCTCCCTCACACACACTCTCCCTCACACACACACTCACCCTCATACACACACTCACCCTCATACACACTCACCCTCACACTCACACACATACACACTCACCCTCACACACACTCACCCTCATACACACTCACCCTCACACACACTCATACTCATACACACTCACCCTCACACACACTCACCCTCATACACACTCACCCTCATACACACTCACCCTCACACACACCCACCCTCATACACACTCACCCTCACACTCACACTCATACACACTCACCCTCACACACACTCACAATCATACACACTCACTCTCATACACACTCACCCTCACACACATACTCACACTCATACACACTCACCCTCATACACATTCACACTCATACACACTCACCCTCATACACACACTTACCCTCATACACACACCCTCATACACACTCACCCTCATACACACTCTCCCTCACACACACTCTCCCTCATACACACACACTATACACACACTCACCCTCATACACACTCACCCTCATACACACACTCACAGTCATACACACTCACCCTCACACACACACTCATACACTCATCCTCACACACACTCACTCTCATACACACTCACCCTCACACACACTCACCCTCATACACACTCACCCTCACACACACCCACCCTCATACACACTCACCCTCATACACACTCACCCTCACACACACTCACCATCACACACACACTGACACTCATACACACTCACCCTCACACTCACACTCATACACTCATCCTCACACACACTCACTCTCATACACACTCACCCTCACACACACATTCACACTCATACACACTCACCCTCACACACACTCACCCTCACACTCATACACACACCGTCATACACACTCACCCTCATACACACTCACACTTATACACACTCACCATCATACACACTCACCCTCACACACACTCACCCTCACACACACCCACCCTCATACACACTCACCCTCACACACACTCACCCTCACTCTCACACACACACTCACACTCATACACACTCACACTCATACACACTCACACTCATACACACTCACACTCATACACACTCACACAAACTCACCTTCACACACTGACTCAGCCTCATACACACACTCACCCTCGTACACACTCACCCTCATACACACACTGACCCTCATACACACTCACCCTCACACACACTCACACTCACCCTCACACACACACTCGCACTCATACACAATCACCCTCACACACACTCACCCTCACCCTCACACACACACTCGCACTCATACACAATCACCCTCACACTCACACTCATACACACTCACCCTCACACACACTCACTCTCATACACACTCACTCTCATACACACTCTCCCTCACACATATACTCACACTCATACACACTCACCCTCATACACATTCACACTCATACACACTCACCCTCACACACACACTCACACTCATACACACACTTACCCTCATACACACACCCTCATACACACTCTCCCTCACACACACACTCACCCTCATACACACTCTCCCTCACACATACTCTCCCTCATACACACACACTATACACACACTCACCCTCATACACACTCACCCTCATACACACACTCACAGTCATACACACTCACCCTCACACACACACTCATACACTCATCCTCACACACACTCACTCTCATACACACTCACCCTCACACACACTCACCCTCATACACACTCACCCTCATACACACTCTCCCTCACACACACTCTCCCTCATACACACACACTATACACACACTCACCCTCATACACACTCACCCTCATACACACACTCACAGTCATACACACTCACCCTCACACACACACTCATACACTCATCCTCACACACACTCACTCTCATACACACTCACCCTCACACACACTCACCCTCATACACACTCACCCTCATACACACTCACCCTCACACACACCCATCCTCATACACACTCACCCTCATACACACTCACACTCACACTCATACACACACACCCTCACACACACTCACCCTCATACACACTCACCCTCACACACACTCATACTCATACACACTCACCCTCACACACTCACCCTCATACACACTCACCCTCATACACACTCACCCTCACACACACCCACCCTCATACACACTCACCCTCATACACACTCACCCTCACACACACTCACCATCACACACACACTGACACTCATACACACTCACCCTCACACTCACACTCATACACTCATCCTCACACACACTCACTCTCATACACACTCACCCTCACACACACATTCACACTCATACACACTCACCCTCACACACACTCACCCTCACACTCATACACACACCGTCATACACACTCACCCTCATACACACTCACACTTATACACACTCACCATCATACACACTCACCCTCACACACACTCACCCTCACACACACCCACCCTCATACACACTCACCCTCACACACACTCACCCTCACTCTCACACTCACACTCATACACACTCTACCTCATACACACTCACACTCATACACACTCACACTCATACACACTCACACTCACACAAACTCACCTTCACACACTGACTCAGCCTCATACACACACTCACCCTCGTACACACTCACCCTCATACACACACTGACCCTCATACACACTCACCCTCACACACACTCACACTCACCCTCACACACACACTCGCACTCATACACAATCACCCTCACACACACTCACACTCACCCTCACACACACACTCGCACTCATACACAATCACCCTCACACTCACACTCATACACACTCACCCTCACACACACTCACTCTCATACACACTCACTCTCATACACACTCTCCCTCACACATATACTCACACTCATACACACTCACCCTCATACACATTCACACTCATACACACTCACCCTCACACACACACTCACACTCATACACACACTTACCCTCATACACACACACTATACACACTCACCCTCATACACACTCACCCTCATACACACACTCACACTCATACACACTCACCCTCACACACACTCACCCTCATACACACTCACCCTCACACACACTCATACTCATACACACTCACCCTCACACACACTCACCCTCATACACACTCACCCTCATACACACTCACCCTCACACACACCCACCCTCATACACACTCACCCGCATACACACTCACCCTCACACTCACACTCATACACACTCACCCTCACACACACTCACCCTCATACACACTCACCCTCATACACACACTCACACTCATACACACTCACCCTCACACACACTCACCCTCATACACACTCACCCTCACACACACTCATACTCATACACACTCACCCTCACACACACTCACCCTCATACACACTCACCCTCATACACACTCACCCTCATACACACTCACCCTCACACACACTCACCATCACACACACACTGACACTCATACACACTCACCCTCACACTCACACTCATACACTCATCCTCACACAAACTCACTCTCATACACACTCACCCTCACACACACACTCACACTCATACACACTCACCTTCATACACATTCACACTCATACACACTCACCCTCACACACACTCACCCTCACACTCACACACACCCTCATACACACTCACCCTCATACACACTCACACTTATACACACTCACCATCATACACACTCACCCTCACACACACTCACCCTCACACACACTCACACTCACACTCACCCTCACACACACTCACCCTCACACACACACCCTCATACACACACTCACACTCATATACACTCACACTCATGCACACACTCACCCTCATACGCACCCCCTCATACACACTCACCCTCATACACACTCACCGTCATACACACACTTACACTCATACACACACCCTCATACACACTCACCCTCACACACACTCAACCTCACACACACTCAGCCTCACACACACTCGCACTCATACACAATCACCCTCACACTCACACTCATACACACTCACCCTCACACACACTCACACTCATACACACTCACTCTCATACACACTCACCCTCACACATATACTCACACTCATACACACTCACCCTCATACACATTCACACTCATACACACTCACCCTCACACACACACTCACACACACACTTACCCTCATACACACACCCTCATACACACTCACCCTCACACACACTCACCCTCATACACACTCTCCCTCACACACACTCTCCCTCATACACACACACTATACACACACTCACCCTCATACACACTCACCCTCATACACACACTCACACTCATACACACTCACCCTCACACACACTCACCCTCAGACACACTCCCCCTCACACACACTCACACTCATACACACTCACCCTCACACACACTCACCTCATACACACTCACCCTCACACACACTCATACTCATACACACTCACCCTCACACACACTCACCCTCATACACACTCACCCTCATACACACTCACCCTCACACACACCCACCCTCATACACACTCACCCTCACACACACTCACCATCACACACACACTCACACTCATACACACTCACCCTCACACTCACACTCATACACTCATCCTCACACACACTCACTCTCATACACACTCACCCTCACACACACTCACACTCATACACACTCACCCTCATACACATTCACACTCATACACACTCACCCTCACACACACTCACCCTCACACTCATACACACACCCTCATACACACTCACCCTCATACACACTCACACTTATACACACTCACCATCATACACACTCACCCTCACACACACTCACCCTCACACACACCCACCCTCATACACACTCACCCTCACACACACTCACCCTCACACACACTCACACTCACTCTCACACACACTCACACTCATACACACTCTCCCTCATACACACTCACACTCATACACACTCACACTCATACACACTCACACTCATACACACTCACCCTCACACAAACTCACCCTCACACACACACTCACCCTCATACACACACTCACCCTCATACACATTGACCCTCATACACACACTGACCCTCATACACACTCACCCTCACACACATTCACACTCACCCTCACACACACTCACACTCATACACACTCACCCTCACACTCACACTCATACACTCATCCTCACACACACTCACACTCATACACACTCAGCCTCACACACACACTCACACTCATACACACTAACCCTCATACACATTCACACTCATACACACTCACCCTCACACACACTCACCCTCACACTCATACACACACCCTCATACACACTCACCCTCATACACACTCACCATCATACACTCTCCCTCACACACACTCACACTCATACACACTCACACTCATACACACTCACACTCATACACACTCACCCTCTCACAAACTCACCCTCATACACACACTCACCCTCGTACACACTCACCCTCATACACACACTGACCCTCATACACACTCACCCTCACACACACTCACACTCACCCTCACACACACACTCACACTCATACACACTCACCCTCATACACACTCTCCCTCACACACACTCTCCCTCACACACACACTCACCCTCACACACACATTCACCCTCATACACACACTCACCCTCATACACACACTCACCCTCATACACACTCACCCTCACACACACTCACACTCACTCTCACACACACTCACACTCATACACACTCTCCCTCATACACACTCACACTCATACACACTCACACTCTTACACACTCACCCTCACACAAACTCACCCTCACACACACACTCACCCTCATACACACACTCACCCTCATACACATTGACCCTCATACACACACTGACCCTCATACACACTCACCCTCACACACACTCACACTCATACACACTCACCCTCACACTCACACTCATACACTCATCCTCACACACACTCACACTCATACACACTCAGCCTCACACACACACTCACCCTCATACACACTCACCCTCATACACATTCACACTCATACACACTCACCCTCACACACACTCACCCTCACACTCATACACACACCCTCATACACACTCACACTCATACACACTCACCATCATACACACTCACCCTCACACACACTCTCCCTCATACACACTCACACTCATACACACTCACACTCATACACACTCACCCTCACACAAACTCACCCTCACACACACTCACCCTCATACACACACTCACCCTCGTACACACTCACCCTCATACACACACTGACCCTCATACACACTCACCCTCACACACACTCACACTCACCCTCACACACACACACTCATACACACTCACCCTCATACACACTCTCCCTCACACACACTCTCCCTCACACACACACTCACCCTCACACACACATTCACCCTCATACACACACTCACCCTCATACACACTCACCCTCATACACACTCACCCTCACACTCATACACACTCACCCTCACACACACTCATACTCATACACACTCACCCTCACACACACTCACCCTTATACACACTCACCCTCATACACACTCACCCTCACACACACCCACCCTCATACACACTCACCCTCACACTCACCCTCATACACACTCACCCTCACACACACTCACACTCATACACAGTCACTCTCATACACACTCACCCTCACACATACTCACACTCATACACACTCACCCTCATACACATTCACACTCATACACACTCACCCTCACACACACTCACCCTCATACACACCCACCCTCATACACACTCACCCTCACACTCACACACATACACACTCACCCTCACACACACTCACACTCATACACACTCACTCTCATACACACTCACCCTCACACACATACTCACACTCATACACACTCACCCTCATACACATTCACACTCATACACACTCACCCTCACACACACACTCACACTCATACACACACTTACCCTCATACACACACCCTCATACACTCACCCTCATACACACTCTCCCTCACACACACTCTCCCTCATACACACACACTATACACACACTCACCCTCATACACACTCACCCTCATACACACACTCACAGTCATACACACTCACCCTCACACACACTCACCCTCATACACACTCACCCTCATACTCTCCCTCACACACACCCACCCTCATACACACTCACCTTCATACACACTCACCCTCACACTCACACTCATACACACTCACCCTCACACACACTCACCCTCAAACACACTCACCCTCACACACACTCACCCTCACACACACTCACCCTCATACACACTCACCCTCATACACACTCACCCTCACACACACCCTCCCTCATACACACTCACCCTCATACACACTCACCCTCACACACACTCACCATCACACACACACTGACACTCATACACACTCACCCTCACACTCACACTCATACACTCATCCTCACACACACTCACTCTCATACACACTCACCCTCACACACACACTCATACACACTCACCCTCATACACATTCACACTCATACACACTCACCCTCACACACACTCACCCTCACACACACCCACCCGCATACACACCCTCACACACACCCTCACACACACTCACCCTCACACACACTCACACTCACTCTCACACACACACTCACACTCATACACACTCTCCCTCATACACACTCACACTCATACACACACACTCATACACACTCACCCTCACACAAACTCACCCTCACACACACACTCACCCTCATACACACACTCACCCTCGTACACACTCACCCTCATACACACACTGACCAACATACACACTCACCCTCACACACACTCACACTCATACACACTGACCCTCACACACACACTCACACTCATACACACTCACCCTCATACACACTCACACTCATACACACTCACCCTCACACACACTCACCCTCACACACACTCACCCTCACACTCATACACACACCCTCATACACACTCACCCTCATACACACTCACACTCATACACACTCACCATCACACACTCACCATCACACACACTCTCCCTCATACACACTCACACTCATACACACTCACACTCATACACACTCACCCTCACACAAACACACCCTCACACACACACTCACCCTCATACACACACTCACCCTCGTACACACTCACCCTCATACACACACTGACCCTCATACACACTCACCCTCACACACACTCACCCTCACACACACACTCACACTCATACACACTCACCCTCATACACACTCTCCCTCACACACACTATCCCTCACACACACTCTCCCTCACACACACTCTCCCTCACACACACACTCACCCTCACACACACACTCACCCTCATACACACACTCACCCTCATACACACTCACCCTCATACACACACTCACACTCATACACACTCACACTCATACACTCTCACCCTCACACACACACACTCACACTATAACACTCTCACCCTCACACACACACTCACATTCACACACCTGCCCTCATACTCACACACTCATTCACTCTCACACTCATTCACTCACATTCACTCATTCACACTCACTTACATTCACACTCACACATACTCACACACTTGCACTTATTCATACTCACTCACAGACACTAACTCACACACATACACTCACAGACACACTCACACACACTCACACTCACACACGTTCTCACTCTCACACAGGTACAAACAGTCCCCTCCCCACACACACACACACTTCCCCCCCACACACACAGACACACACACTCCCCCCTCACACACACACACACTCCCCCCTCACACACACACACACACTTCCCCCCACACACACACACACCCTTCCCCCCACACACACACTCCCCCCACACACACCCCCACTCCCCCCACACACACACACACAACCCCCAC
>NW_028270176.1:26650322-26675322 GCF_037043375.1 Chiloscyllium plagiosum | reverse complement strand
CACACACACAGACACACACACACACTCACACACACACACACAGACACACACACAGACACACACACAGACACACACACACATACACACACACAGACACACACCCACACACACACACACACACAGACACTCACATACACACAGACACACACACACACGCTCTCGCACACACACACACACACACACTCACACACACATACACACAGACACACCCACACTCACCCACAGACACACACTCGCACCCCCACACACAGACACACAGACACTCTCGCACACACACACAGACACACACACTCTCGCACACACACACAGACACACTCACACACTCTCGCACTCGCACACACACACAGACACACACACACACACACAGACACTCACATACACACAGACACACACACACACGCTCTCGCACACACACACACACACTCACACACACATACACAAAGACACACCCACACTCACCCACAGACACACACTCGCACCCCCACACACAGACACACAGACACTCTCGCACACACACACAGACACACACACTCTCGCACACACACACAGACACACTCACACACTCTCGCACTCGCACACACACAGACACACACACACACACTCTCGCACTCACACACAGACACATACACACACACCCACTCTCGCACACACACACAGACACAGGCACAAACACAGACACACACTCTCGCACACACATACACACCCACACACACAGACGCACACACTGACACACACACACTCACACACACACTCATACAGACACATACACTCACATACATACACACACACTCACACTCACACACATTCTCACTCTCACACAGGTACAAACAGTCCCCTCCCCCCACACACACATAGACACACACACTCCCCCCCACACACACAGACACACACACTCCCCCCTCACACACACACACACACTTCCCCCCCCACACACACACACACCCTCCCCCCACATACACACTCCCCCCCCCACACACACACACCCCTACACACACACCCTCTCCCCCGCACACACACACCCTCCCTCCCACACACACACACCCTCCCCCCACACACACCCCCACCCCCCACACACACACACACAACCCCCACACACACACACAACCCCCACACACACACACAACCCCAACACACACACACACTCCCCCCCCACACACACACACACTCCCCCCCACACACACACACACTCCCCCCCACACAGACACACACCCTTCCCCCCCCACACACACCCTCCCACACACACACACGCACTCCCCCCCACATACACACAGACACAAACAGACACACTTCCCACCCACACACACACACACACACTCCCCTCACACACACACCCACACACACACTAACTCACGCACTCTCACACACACACACACACTCCCCCCCACGCAGACAACACACACTCCCCCCCCCACACACACACAATCCCCCCCACTCACTCTCAACACACCCACACACAACCACACACACAGACACACACACACACCCACACACACACACTAACTCACTCACTCTCGCACGCACACACACACTCACAAACACACACACTCTCGCACACACACACACCCACACACATTAACTCACTCACTCTCCCGCACACACACACACTAACTAACTCACTCTCGCACACACACACAAACTCACACACTCTCGCACACGCACACACACACATACACACGCACACTGTCGCACACACACACACACATACACACGCACACTCACACACACACAGACACACACACAGACACACTCACACACTCTCGCACTCGCACACACACACAGACACACACTCTCGCACTCACACACAGACACATACACACACACCCACTCTCGCACACACACACAGACACAGGCACAAACACAGACACACACACACTCTCGCACACACACACACACACCCACACACTGACACACACACACTCACACACACACACTCACACAGACACATACACTCACATACATACACACACACACACACACTCTCACACATTCTCACTCTCACACAGGTACAAACAGTCCCCTCCCCCCACACACACACAGACACACACACTCCCCCCCCCACACACACACACACTCCCCCCTCACACACACACACACACACTCCCCCCCCACACACACACACCCCTACACACACACACCCTCCCCCCCATGCACACACACACCCTCCCACCTGCACACACACACCCTCCCTCCCACACACACACACCCTCCCCCCACACACACCTCCACCCCCCACACACATACACACTCCCCCCACACACATACACACAACCCCAACACACACACACACACACTCCCCCCCCACACACACACACACTCCCCCCCACACAGACACACACCCTTCCCCCCCCACACACACCCTCCCACACACACACACGCACTCCCCCACATACACACACACACACAAACAGACACACTTCCCACCCACACACACACACACACTCCCCTCACACACACACCCACACACACACTAACTCACGCACTCTCGCACACACACACACACACACACACACACTCCCCCCCACACAGACAACACACATTCCCCCCACACACACACACACAATCCCCCCCACTCACTCTCGACACACCCACACACACAGACACACACACACACCCACACCCACACACACACACACTAACTCACTCACTCTCGCACGCACACACACACACTCACATACACACACACTCTCGCACACACACACACCCACACACATTAACTCACTCACTCTCCCGCACACACACACTAACTCACTCACTCTCGCACACACACTCACACACTCTCGCACACACACACATACTCACACACACACACACACACAGACACACACACACCCACACACAGACAGGCACACAGACACACACACATTCACACACACACAGGCACTCACATACACACAGACACACACACTCTCACACACACACAGACACACACACACTCTCACACACACAGGCACACACACACTCTCGCACACACACACTCTCGCACACACACAAAAACCCACACCCACACACACACACACACTAACTCACTCTCGTACACACACACACAGACACACACACACACACTCTCGCACTCACACACAGACACATACACACACACACTCTCGCACACACACACAGACACAAACACAGACACACACACACACACTCGCACACACACACACACACCCACACACACAGACACACACACTGACACACACACGCTCACATACACACACACTCTCGCACACACACACACCCACACACACTAACTCACTCAATCTCCCGCACACACACACACTAACTCACTCACTCTCTCGCACACACACACACTCACACACACACACATACACACAACACACTCAGGCACACATACACACACACAGTCACACACCCACACACACAGACACACACACACACTCACACACACACACACATACACACACACAGACACACACACAGACACACACATACATACACACACACAGACACACACCCACACACACACACAGACACTCACATACACACAGACACACACACACACGCTCTCGCACACACACACACACACACTCACACACACATACACACAGACACACCCACACTCACCCACAGACACACACTCGCACCCCCACACACAGACACACAGACACTCTCGCACACACACACAGACACACTCACACACTCTCGCACTCGCACACACACACACACACACAGACACTCACATACACACAGACACACACACACACGCTCTCGCACACACACACACACACACACACTCACACACACATACACACAGACACACCCACACTCACCCACAGACACACACTCACACCCCCACACACAGACACACAGACACTCTCGCACACACACACAGACACACACACTCTCGCACACACACACAGACACACTCACACACTCTCGCACTCGCACACACACACAGACACACACACACACTCTCGCACTCACACACAGACACATACACACACACCCACTCTCGCACACACACACAGACACAGGCACAAACACAGACACACACACACTCTCGCACACACATACACACCCACACACACAGACGCATACACTGACACACACACACTCACACACACACACACACTCACACAGACACATACACTCACATACATACACACACACTCACACTCACACACATTCTCACTCTCACACAGGTACAAACAGTCCCCTCCCCCCACACACACATAGACACATACACTCCCCCCCCACACACACAGACACACACACTCCCCCCTCACACACACACACACACTTCCCCCCCCCACACACACACACCCTCCCCCCACATACACACTCCCCCCCCACACACACACACCCCTACACACACACACCCTCTCCCCCGCACACACACACCCTCCCTCCCACACACACACACACCCTCCCCCCACACACACCCCCACCCCCCCCACACACACACACTCCCCCCACACACACCCCCACCCCCCCACACACACACACTCCCCCCACACACACACACAACCCCAACACACACACACACTCCCCCCCACACACACACACACACTCCCCCCCCACACAGACACACACCCTTCCCCCCCACACACACCCTCCCACACACACACACACGCACTCCCCCCCCACATACACACAGACACAAACAGACACACTTCCCACCCACACACACACACACACTCCCCTCACACACACACACCCACACACACTAACTCACGCACTCTCACACACACACACACACTCCCCCCCACGCAGACAACACACACTCCCCCCCCCACACACACACAATCCCCCCCACTCACTCTCGACACACCCACACACAACCACACACACAGACACACACACACACCCACACCCACACACACACACACTAACTCACTCACTCTCGCATGCACACACATACTCACAAACACACACTCTCGCACACATACACACCCACACACATTAACTCACTCACTCTCCCGCACACACACACACTAACTCACTCACTCTCGCACACACACACAAACTCACACACTCTCGCACACGCACACACACACATACACACGCACACTCACACACACACAGACACACACACACAGACACACACACAGACACACTCACACACTCTCGCACTCGCACACACACACAGACACACACACCCACTCTCGCACACACACACAGACACAGGCACAAACACAGACACACACACACTCTCGCACACACACACACACCCACACACTGACACACACACACTCACACACACACACACACACACACTCACACAGACACATACACTCACATACATACACACACACTCACACACACACACTCACACACATTCTCACTCTCACACAGGTACAAACAGTCCCCTCCCCCCCCACACACACACACACACACACTCCCCCCTCACACACACACACACACACTCCCCCCCCCACACACACACACACCCCTACACACACACACCCTCCCCCCTGCACACACACACCCTCCCCCCTGCACACACACACCCTCCCTCCCACACACACTCACCCTCCCCCCACACACACCCCCACCCCCCACACACATACACACTCCTCCCACACACATACACACAACCCCAACACACACACACACACTCCCCCCCCACACACACACACACTCCCCCCCCCACACACACACACACCCTTCCCCCCCCACACACACACGCACTCCCCCCCACATACACACACACACAGACACACTTCCCACCCACACACACACACACACTCCCCTTACACGCTCACCCACACACACTCTAACTCACGCACTCTCGCACGCACACACACACACACACACTCCCCCCTACACAGACAACACACACTCCCCCCACACACACACACAATCCCCCCCACTCACTCTCGACACACCCACACACACCCACACACACAGACACACACACACACCCACACCCACACACACACACACTAACTCACTCACTCTCGCACGCACACACACACACTCACATACACACACACTCTCGCACACACACACCCACACACATTAACTCACTCACTCTCCCGCACACACACACTAACTCACTCACTCTCGCACACACACACTCACACACTCTCGCACACACACACTCACACACACACACATACACACGCACACTCACACACACACAGACACACACACAGACACACACACACACACACAGACAGGCACACAGACACACACATTCACACACACACAGGCACTCACATACACACAGACACACACACACTCACACACACACACAGACACACTCACACACACATACACACAGACACACACACACTCTCGCACACTCACACACACAGACACACACACACTCACACAGACAAACCCACACACACACACACACACAGACACACACAGACACACACACACTCTCGCACACACACACACACTCTCGCACACACACACAGACACACACTCTCGCGCACACACACACAGAGACACACATTCTTGCAAACACACACACAGGCACACAGACACTCTCGCACACACACACACACTCTCGAACACACACACCCACACTCTCGCACACTCCCACACACACCCACATACACAGACACACACACACACCCACACACACACACTAACTCACTCACTCTCGCACGCACACACACACACACTCACACACACTCACATACACACTCACTCTCGCACACACACACCCACACACACTAACTCACACTCTCCCGCACACACACACACTAACTCACTCACTCTCGCACACACACACTCCCCCCCACACACACACACACTCCCCTCACACACACACACTCACACACACACTCTTCCCCCCCCACACACACACACTCCCCCACACACACACACTCATACACATACACACACTCCCCCCCCACACACACACACACACAGACTCCCCCCCCACACACACACATACACACACTCCCCCCCCACACACACACACAATCACCCCCACACACACTCACACACACACACTCCCCCCCATACACAGACACAATCCCCCCCACACACACTCACACACACGCACACTCCCCCCCACACACACACCCACACATACACACACACTAACTCACTCACTCTCGCACACACACATACACACACACATACTAACTTACTCACTCTCGACACACCCACACACACAGACACCCACACACACTAACTCACTCACTCTCGCACGCACACACACACACAGACATACACACACTCTCGCGCGCACACACACAGACACACACACACAGACACACACACACACTCTTGCATACATACACACACACACTCGCACACACAGACACAGACACAGACACACTCTCGCATACAGACACACACACACACTCGCACACACACACACACACAGACACAGACACACACACACACACACACACACACACACTGCTGGGGTGGAGGGGGCGTGACGTGTGGTGTGACTTGAATCTGTCAAAGGCTGTCTCTGCCTGTTCCCGTTTCTCTCCCAGCAGGTTTCCTGATGGGAAGTGTGCTTGTGGTGGAATACGGCGGTCACTTACCTTGGAACTGCCACGTTGACATGGTCATACATACTTGGCCAACTCCACAATCCTCCACGCCCATCTGTGTAGAGTTACACTTGGAGCTGGAACATTTATAACACTTGAGCATCTGACCTAAAGGAGAAAAATACAGACATGAAACCCTGGCAAGAGGATGTGCTGACTCCTATCGGCCCTTCAAGGTTCTGTCTATTTGTTTGGGAGATATAGGTGTTGCTGGCTGGGCCCAATATTTATTGCCCTAGCCCGATTTTCACCCTGCCTCCCCTTGAGAAGGTGGGGGTGAGCTGCCTTCTTGAGCCGCTGCAGTCCATGTGCTGTGGGTAGACCCACAATGTCCCTGAGGGAGGGAATTCCAGGATTCTGACCCAGGAAGGAACGGGAGATATATTCCCAAGTCGGGATGATGAAGGGAAGTTGGAGAAGGTGGTGTTGCCATGTACCTGCTGCCCCTTGTCCTTCTAGATGGAAGTGGCCGTGGGTTTGGAAGGTGCTGCCTGAGGGTCTTTGGTGAGTTTCTGCAGTGGGTCTTGTAGCTGGTACACACTGCTGTTACTGAGCGTCGGTGGGGGAGGGAGGGGATGGTACACACTGCTGTTACTGAGCGTCGGTGGGGGGAGGGAGGGGATGGTACACACTGCTGTTACTGAGCGTCGGTGGGGGGAGGGAGGGGATGGTACACACTGCTGTTACTGAGCGTCGGTGGGGGAGGGAGGGGATGGTACACACTGCTGTTACTGAGCGTCGGTGGGGGGGAGGGAGGGGATGGTACACACTGCTGTTACTGAGCATCGGTGGGGGGAGGGAGGGGATGGTACACACTGCTGTTACTGAGCGTCGGTGGGGGGAGGGAGGGGATGGTACACACTGCTGTTACTGAGCGTCGGTGGGGGGAGGGAGGGGATGGTACACACTGCTGTTACTGAGCATCGGTGGGGGAGGGAGGGGATGGTACACACTGCTGTTACTGAGGGTCGGTGGGGGGAGGGAGGGGATGGTACACACTGCTGTTACTGAGCGTCGGTGGGGGGAGGGAGGGGATGGTACACACTGCTGTTACTGAGCATCGGTGGGGGAGGGAGGGGATGGTACACACTGCTGTTACTGAGCGTCGGTGGGGGGTGGGAGGGGATGGTACACACTGCTGTTACTGAGCGTCGGTGGGGGAGGGAGGGGATGGTACACACTGCTGTGACTGAGCGTCGGTGGGGGGTGGGAGGGGATGGTACACACTGCTGTTACTGAGCGTCGGTGGGGGAGGGAGGGGATGGTACACACTGCTGTTACTGAGCGTCGGTGGGGGGAGGGAGGGGATGGTACACACTGCTGTTACTGAGCGTCGGTGGGGGAGGGAGGAGATGGTACACACTGCTGTTACTGAGCGTCGGTGGGGGAGGGAGGGGATGGTACACACTGCTGTTACTGAGCGTCGGTGGGGGAGGGAGGGGATGGTACACACTGCTGTTACTGAGCGTATGTGGGGGGAGGGAGGGGATGGTACACACTGCTGTTACTGAGCGTCGGTGGGGGAGGGAGGGGATGGTACACACTGCTGTTACTGAGCGTCGGTGGGGGGAGGGAGGGGATGGTACACACTGCTGTTACTGAGCGTCGGTGGGGGTAGGGAGGGGATGGTACACACTGCTGTTACTGAGCGTCGGTGGGGGTAGGGAGGGGATGGTACACACTGCTGTTACTGAGCGTCGGTGGGGGAGGGAGGGGATGGTACACACTGCTGTTACTGAGCGTCGGTGGGGGAGGGAGGGGATGGTACACACTGCTGTTACTGAGCGTCGGTGGGGGAGGGAGGGGATGGTACACACTGCTGTAACTGAGCGTCGGTGGGGGGAGGGAGGGGATGGTACACACTGCTGTTACTGAGCGTTGGTGGGCGGAGGGAGGGGATGGTACACACTGCTGTTACTGAACGTCGGTGGGGGGAGGGAGGGGATGGTACACACTGCTGTTACTGAGGGTCGGTGGGGGGAGGGAGGGGATGGTACACACTGCTGTTACTGAGCGTCGGTGGGGGGAGGGAGGGGATGGTACACACTGCTGTTACTGAGCGTCGGTGGGGGGAGGGAGGGGATGGTACACACTGCTGTTACTGAGCGTCGGTGGGGGGAGGGAGGGGATGGTACACACTGCTGTTACTGAGCGTCGGGGGGGGGGAGGGGATGGTACACACTGCTGTTACTGAGGGTCGGGGGGGGGAGGGATGGTACACACTGCTGTTACTGTGTGTCGGTGTGGGGAGGGAGGGGATGGTACACACTGCTGTAACTGAGAGTCGGTGGGGGAGGGAGGGGATAGTACACACTGCTGTTACTGAGGGTCGGTGGGGGAGGGAGGGGATGGTACACACTGCTGTTACTGAGGGTCAGTGGGGGAGGGAGGGGATGGTACACACTGCTGTTACTGAGCGTCGTGGGGGGAGGGAGGGGATGGAACACACTGCTGTAACTGAGTGTCGGTGAGGGAGGGAGGGGATGGTACACACTGCTGTTACTGAGGGTCGGTGTGGGAGGGAGGGGATGGTACACACTGCTGTTACTGAGTGTCGGTGGGGGAGGGAGGGGATGGTACACACTGCTGTTACTGAGGGTCGGTGGTGGAGGGAGGGGATGGTACACACTGCTGTTACTGAGGGTCGGTTGGGGAGGGAGGGGATGGTACACACTGCTGTTACTGAGCGTCGGTGGGGGGAGGGAGGGGATGGTACACACTGCTGTTACTGAGCGTCGGTGGGGGGAGGGAGGGGATGGTACACACTGCTGTTACTGAGCGTCGGTGGGGGGAGGGAGGGGATGGTACACACTGCTGTTACTGAGCGTCGGTGGGAGGGAAGGAGGGGACGGTACACACTGCTGTTACTGAGCGTCGGTGGGGGGAGGGAGGGGATGGTACACACTGCTGTTACTGAGCGTCGGTGGGGGAGGGAGGGGATGGTACACACTGCTGTTACTGAGCGTCGGTGGGGGAGGGAGGGGATGGTACACACTGCTGTTACTGAGTGTCGGTGGGAGGGAGGGAGGGGACGGTACACACTGCTGTGACTGAGCGTCGGTGGGGGGAGGGAGGGGATGGTACACACTGCTGTTACTGAGGGTCGGTGGGGGAGGGAGGGGATGGTACACACTGCTGTTACTGAGGGTCGGTTGGGGAGGGAGGGGATGGTACACACTGCTGTTACTGAGCGTCGGTGGGGGAGGGAGGGGATGGTACACACTGCTGTTACTGAGCGTCGGTGGGGGGAGGGAGGGGATGGTACACACTGCTGTTACTGAGTGTCGGTGGGGGGAGGGAGGGGATGGTACACACTGCTGTTACTGAGTGTCGGTGGGGGGAGGGAGGGGATGGTACACACTGCTGTTACTGAGCGTCGGTGGGGGGAGGGAGGGGATGGTACACACTGCTGTTACTGAGCGTCGGTGGGGGGAGGGAGGGGATGGTACACACTGCTGTTACTGAGCGTCGGTGGGGGAGGGAGGGGATGGTACACACTGCTGTTACTGAGCGTCGGTGGGGGTAGGGAGGGGATGGTACACACTGCTGTTACTGAGCGTCGGTGGGAGGGAAGGAGGGGACGGTACACACTGCTGTTACTGAGCGTCGGTGGGGGGAGGGAGGGGATGGTACACACTGCTGTTACTGAGCGTCGGTGGGGGAGGGAGGGGATGGTACACACTGCTGTTACTGAGCGTCGGTGGGGGAGGGAGGGGATGGTACACACTGCTGTTACTGAGCGTCGGTGGGGGAGGGAGGGAGGGGATGGTACACACTGCTGTTACTGAGTGTCGGTGGGAGGGAGGGAGGGGACGGTACACACTGCTGTGACTGAGCGTCGGTGGGGGGAGGGAGGGGATGGTACACACTGCTGTTACTGAGGGTCGGTGGGGGCAGGGAGGGGATGGTACACACTGCTGTTACTGAGCGTTGGTGGGGGGAGGGAGGGGATGGTACACACTGCTGTTACTGAACGTCGGTGGGGGGAGGGAGGGGATGGTACACACTGCTGTTACTGAGGGTCGGTGGGGGGAGGGAGGGGATGGTACACACTGCTGTTACTGAGCGTCGGTGGGGGGAGGGAGGGGATGGTACAGACTGCTGTTACTGAGCGTCGGTGGGGGGAGGGAGGGGATGGTACACACTGCTGTTACTGAGCGTCGGTGGGGGAGGGAGGGGATGGTACACACTGCTGTTACTGAGCGTCGGTGGGGGGAGGGAGGGGATGGTACACACTGCTGTTACTGAGCGTCGGTGGTGGAGGGAGGGGATGGTACACACTGCTGTTACTGAGTGTTGGTGGGGGGAGCGAGGGGATGGTACACACTGCTGTTACTGAGCGTCGGTGGGGGGAGGGAGGGGATGGTACACACTGCTGTTACTGAGCGTCGGTGGTGGAGGGAGGGGATGGTACACACTGCTGTTACTGAGTGTCGGTGGGGGGAGCGAGGGGATGGTACACACTGCTGTTACTGAGCGGCGGTGGGGGGGAGGGAGGGGATGGTACACACTGCTGTTACTGAGCGTCGGGGGGGGAGAGAGGGGATGGTACACACTCCTGTTACTGAGGGTCGGGGGGGGAGGGAGGGGATGGTACACACTGCTGTTACTGAGCGTCGGTGGGGGGAGGGAGGGGATGGTACACACTGCTGTTACTGAGTGTCGGTGGGGGGAGGGACGGGATGGTACACACTGCTGTTACTGAGCGTCGGGGGGGAGGGAGGGGTTGGTACACACTGCTGTTACTGAGTGTCGGTGGGAGGGAGGGAGGGGACGGTACACACTGCTGTGACTGAGCGTCGGTGGGGGCAGGGAGGGGATGGTACACACTGCTGTTACTGAGCGTTGGTGGGGGGAGGGAGGGGATGGTACACACTGCTGTTACTGAACGTCGGTGGGGGGAGGGAGGGGATGGTACACACTGCTGTTACTGAGCGTCGGTGGGGGGAGGGAGGGGATGGTACACACTGCTGTTACTGAGCGTCGGTGGGGGAGGGAGGGGATGGTACACACTGCTGTTACTGAGCGTCGGTGGGGGGAGGGCGGGGATGGTACACACTGCTGTTTCTGAGTGTCGGTGGAGGGAGGGAGGGGATGGTACACACTGCTGTTACTGAGCGTCGGTGGGGGGAGGGAAGGGATGGTACACACTGCTGTTAGTGAGCGTCGGGGGGGAGGGAGGGGATGGTACACACTGCTGTTACTGAGCGTCGGTGGGGGAGGGAGGGAGGGGATGGTACACACTGCTGTTACTGAGTGTCGGTGGGGGGAGGGAGAGGATGGTACACACTGCTGTTACTGAGTGTCGGTGGGGGGGCGGGGAGGGGATGGTACACACTGCTGTTACTGAGCGTCGGTGGGGGGAGGGAGGGGATGGTACACACTGCTGTTACTGAGCGTCGGTGGGGGGAGGGAGGGGATGGTACACACTGCTGTTACTGAGCGTCGGTGGGGGAGGGAGGGGATGGTACACACTGCTGTTACTGAGCGTCGGTGGGAGGAGGGAGGGGATGGTACACACTGCTGTTACTGAGCGTCGGTGGGCGGAGTCAGGGGATGGTACACACTGCTGTTACTGAGTGTCGGTGGGGGGAGGGAGGGGATGGTACACACTGCTGTTACTGAGCGTCGGTGGGGGGAGGGAGGGGATGGTACACACTGCTGTTACTGAGCGTCGGTGGGAGGAGGGAGGGGATGGTACACACTGCTGTTACTGAGCGTCGGTGGGCGGAGTCAGGGGATGGTACACACTGCTGTTACTGAGTGTCGGTGGGGGGAGGGAGGGGATGGTACACACTGCTGTTACTGAGTGACGGTGGGGGAGGGAAGGGATGGTACACACTGCTGTTACTGAGTGTCGGTGGGGGGAGGGAGGGGATGGTACACACTGCTGTTACTGAGTGACGGTGGGGGAGGGAGGGGATGGTACACATTGCTGTTACTGAGTGACGGTGGGGGAGGGAAGGGATGGTACACACTGCTGTTACTGAGCGTCGGTGGGGAGAGAGGGGATGGTACACACTGCTGTTACTGAGCGTCGGTGGGGGGAGGGAGGGGATGGTACACACTCCTGTTACTGAGCGTCGGTGGGGGGAGGAAGGGTTGGTACACACTGCTGTTACTGAGCGTCGGTGGGCGGAGGGAGGGGATGGTACACACTGCTGTTACTGACCGTCGGTGGGGGGAGGGAGGGGATGGAACACACTGCTGTTACTGAGCGTCGGTGGGCGGAGTCAGGGGATGGTACACACTGCTGTTACTGAGCGTCGGTGGGTGGAGGGAGGGGATGGTACACACTGCTGTTACTGAGCGTCGGTGGGGGAGGGAGGGGATGGTACACACTGCTGTTACTGAGTGTCGGTGGGGGGAGGGATGGGACGGTACACACTGCTGTTACTGAGCGTCGGTGGGGGGAGGGAGGGGATGGTACACACTGCTGTTACTGAGCGTCGGTGGGAGGGGGAGGGGATGGTACACACTGCTGTTACTGAGTGTCGGTGGGGGGGGGGGGAGGGGATGGTACACACTGCTGTTACTGAGCGTCGGTGGGGGGAGAGAGGGGATGGTACACACTGCTGTTACTGAGCGTCGGTGGGAGGGGGAGGGGATGGTACACACTGCTGTTACTGAGTGTCGGTGGGGGGGGGGGGATGGTGCACACTGCTGTTACTGAGCGTCGGTGGGGGGAGAGAGGGGATGGTACACACTGCTGTTACTGAGCGTCGGTGGGAGGGGGAGGGGATGGTACACACTGCTGTTACTGAGCGTCGGTGGGGGGAGGGAGGGGATGGTACACACTGCTGTTACTGAGCGTCGGTGGGGGGGGGAGGGGATGGTACACACTGCTGTTACTGAGCGTCGGTGGGAGGGGGAGGGGATGGTACACACTGCTGTTACTGAGCGTCGGTGGGGGGAGGGAGGGGATGGTACACACTGCTGTTACTGAGCGTCGGTGGGAGGGGGAGGGGATGGTACACACTGCTGTTACTGAGCGTCGGTGGGGGGAGGGAGGGGATGGTACACACTGCTGTTACTGAGCGTCGGTGGGGGGGGGAGGGGATGGTACACACTGCTGTTACTGAGCGTCGGTGGGGGGGGGAGGGGATGGTGCACACTGCTGTTACTGAGCGTCGGTGGGGGAGGGAGGGGATGGTACACACTGCTGTTACTGAGCGTCGGTGGGGGAGGGAGGGGATGGTACACACTGCTGTTACTGAGCGTCGGTGGGGGAGGGAGGGAGGGGATGGTACACACTGCTGTTACTGAGTGTCGGTGGGGGGAGGGAGGGGCTGGTACACACTGCTGTTACTGAGCGTCGGTGGGGGGCGGAGGGGATGGTACACACTGCTGTTACTGAGCGTCGGTGGGGGGAGGGAGGGGATGGTACACACTGCTGTTACTGAGCGTCGGTGGGGGGAGGGAGGGGATGGTACACACTGCTGTTACTGAATGTCAGTGGGTGAGGTTGGGGATGGTACACACTGCTGTTACTGAGCGTCGGTGGGGGGAGGGAGGGGATGGTACACACTGCTGTTACTGAGCGTCGGTGGGGGGAGGGAGGGGATGGTACACACTGCTGTTACTGAGCGTCGGTGGGGGGAGGGAGGGGATGGTACACACTGCTGTTACTGAGTGTCGGTGGGGGGAGGGATGGGACGGTACACACTGCTGTTACTGAGCGTCGGTGGGGGAGGGACGGGATGGTACACACTGCTGTTACTGAGCGTCGGTGGGGGAGGGAGGGAGGGGATGGTACACACTGCTGTTACTGAGTGTCGGTGGGGGGAGGGAGGGGCTGGTACACACTGCTGTTACTGAGCGTCGGTGGGGGGGGGAGGGGATGGTACACACTGCTGTTACTGAGCGTCGGTGGGGGGGGGAGGGGATGGTACACACTGCTGTTACTGAGCGTCGGTGGGGGGAGGGAGGGGATGGTACACACTGCTGTTACTGAATGTCGGTGGGTGAGGTTGGGGATGGTACACACTGCTGTTACTGAGTGTCGGTGGGGGGAGGGAGGGGACGGTACACACTGCTGTTACTGAGCGTCGGTGAGGGAGGGAGGGGATGGTACACACTGCTGTTACTGAGCGTCGGTGGGGGGAGGGATGGGATGGTACACACTAGTGTTACTGAGCGTCGGTGGGGGGAGGGAGGGGATGGTACACACTGCTGTTACTGAGCGTCGGTGGGGGGAGGGAGAGGATTGTACACACTGCTGTTACTGAGCGTCGGTGGGGGGAGGGAGGGGATGGTACACACTGCTGTTACTGAGCGTCGGTGGGGGGGGAGGGGATGGTACACACTGCTGTTACTGAGTGTCGGTGGGGGGAGGGAGGGGATGGTACACACTGCTGTTACTGAGCGTCGGTGGGGGGGGGGGGGATGGTGCACACTGCTGTTACTGAGCGTCGGTGGGGGGAGGGAGGGGATGGTACACACTGCTGTTACTGAGCGTCGGTGGGGGGGGAGGCGATGGTGCACACTGCTGTTACTGAGCGTTGGTGGGGGGAGGGAGGGGCTGGTACACACTGCTGTTACTGAGCGTCGGTGGGCGGGGGGGAGGGGATGGTACACACTGCTGTTACTGAGCGTCCGTGGGGGGAGGGAGGGGATGGTACACACTGCTGTTACTGAGCGTCGGTGGGGGGAGGGAGGGGCTGGTACACACTGCTGTTACTGAGTGTCGGTGGGGGAGGGAGGGGATGGTACACACTGCTGTTACTGAGCGTCCGTGGGGGGAGGGAGGGGATGGTACACACTGCTGTTACTGAGCGTCGGTGGGGGGAGGGAGGGGCTGGTACACACTGCTGTTACTGAGCGTCAGTGGGGGGAGGGAGGGGATGGTACACACTGCTGTTACTGAGTGTCGGTGGGGGAGGGAGGGGATGGTACACACTGCTGTTACTGAGCGTCGGTGAGGGGAGGGAGGGGATGGTACACACTGCTGTTACAGAGCGTCGGTGGGGGGAGAGAGGGGATGGTACACACTGCTGTTACTGAGGGTCGGTGGGGGGAGGGAGGGGATGGTACACGCTGCTGTTACTGAGCGTCCGTGGGCGGAGGGAGGGGATGGTACACACTGCTGTTACTGAGCGTCGGTGGGGGGAGGGACGGGATGGTACACACTGCTGTTACTGAGCGTCGGTGGGGGGAGGGAGGGGATGGTACACACTGCTGTTACTGAGTGTCGGTGGGGGAGGGAGGGGATGGTACACACTGCTGTTACTGAGCGTCGGTGGGGGGGGGGAAGGGATGGTACACACTGCTGTTACTGAGCGTCGGTGGGGGGGAGGGAGGGGATGGTACACACTGCTGTTACTGAGCGTCGGTGGGGGGGAGGGGATGGTACACATTGCTGTTACTGAGCGTCGGTGGGGGAGGGAGGGGATGGTACACACTGCTGTTACTGAGCGTCGGTGGGGGGAGGGAGGGGTTGGTACACACTGCTGTTACTGAGCGTCGGTGAGGGGAGGGAGGGGGTGGTACACACTGCTGTTACTGAGCGTCGGTGGGTGGAGGGAGGGGATGGTACACACTGCTGTTACTGAGCGTCGGTGGGGGAGGGAGGGAATGGTACACACTGCTGTTCATGAGTGTCGGTGGGGGGAGGGAGGGGGTGGTACACACTGCTGTTACTGAGTGTCGGTGGGGAGGGAGGGGATGGTACACACTGCTGTTACTGAGCGTCGGTGGGGGGAGGGAGGGGGTGGTACACACTGCTGTTACTGAGTGTCGGTGGGGGAGGGAGGGGATGGTACACACTGCTGTTACTGAGCGTCGGTGAGGGGAGGGAGGGGATGGTACACACTGCTGTTACTGAGCGTCGGTGAGGGGAGGGAGGGGATGGTACACACTGCTGTTACTGAGCATCGGTGGGGGAGGGAGGGGATGGTACACACTGCTGTTACTGAGCGTCGGTGAGGGGAGGGAGGGGATGGTACACACTGCTGTTACTGAGCGTCGGTGGGTGGAGGGAGGGGATGGTACACACTGCTGTTCATGAGTGTCGGTGAGGGGAGGGACGGGATGGTACACACTGCTGTTACTGAGCATCGGTGGGGGGAGGGAGGGGTTGGTACACACTGCTGTTACTGAGCGTCGGTGAGGGGAGGGAGGGGGTGGTACACACTGCTGTTACTGAGTGTCGGTGGGGGAGGGAGGGGATGGTACACACTGCTGTTACTGAGCGTCGGTGAGGGGAGGGAGGGGATGGTACACACTGCTGTTACTGAGCGTCGGTGAGGGGAGGGAGGGGATGGTACACACTGCTGTTACTGAGCATCGGTGGGGTTGGAGGGGATGGTACACACTGCTGTTACTGAGCGTCGGTGAGGGGAGGGAGGGGATGGTACACACTGCTGTTACTGAGCGTCGGTGGGGGGAGGGAGGGGATGGTACACACTGCTGTTCATGAGTGTCGGTGAGGGGAGGGACGGGATGGTACACACTGCTGTTACTGAGCATCGGTGGGGGGAGGGAGGGGTTGGTACACACTGCTGTTACTGAGCGTCGGTGAGGGGAGGGAGGGGATGGTACACACTGCTGTTACTGAGCGTCGGTGGGGGGAGGGAGGGGATGGTACACACTGCTGTTACTGAGCGTCGGTGAGGGGAGGGAGGGGATGGTACACACTGCTGTTACTGAGCGTCGGTGGGGGGGAGGGAGGGGATGGTACACACTGCTGTTACTGAGCGTCGGTGGGGGGAGGGAGGGGATGGTACACACTGCTGTTAATGAGCGTCGGTGGGGGGAGGGAGGGGATGGTACACACTGCTGTTACTGAGTGTCAGTGGGGGGAGGGAGGGGATGGTACACACTGCTGTTACTGAGCGTCGGTGGGGGAGGGAGGGGATGGTACACACTGCTGTTACTGAGTGTCGGTGGGGGGAGGGAGGGGTTGGTACACACTGCTGTTACTGAGCGTCGTTGGTGGAGGGAGGGGATGGTACACACTGCTGTTACTGAGCGTCGGTGGGGGGAGGGAGGGGATGTTTGTGGGTGTGGGGCTGCTTTCTCCCTGGAAGGTGTCGTGCTTCTCGAGTGTTGTTGGAGCTGCCCCCATCCAGGGGCAAGTGGGGAGTATTCCCTCACCCTCCTGCCTTGGGCCTTGCCGATGGTGGGACAGGCTTTGGGGGGAGTCAGGTGGGGAGTTACTCGCTGCAGGATTCCCAGCCTCTGACCTGCTCTTGGAGCCGCTGTGTTTATGGGCGGAGTGTCTGGTTAATGGAAACTCCCAGGATGTTGATATTGGGGCGGGGTGGGCATTTAGTGTTGGGAACACCATTGAATGTCAAGGTGCGGTGGTTAGATTGTCTCTTATTGGAGACAGTCATAGCCTGGCCTTTGTGTGTGGCAAATGTTATTTGCTACGTCTCAGCACACGCCTGGATATTGTCTCGGTCTTGTTGCCTTTGGACACGGACTGCTTCAGTATCTGAGGAAGCGCGAATGGTGTTGAACATTGTGCAACCATCAGCAAACATCCCCGCTCCTGGTGGGAGGGTCATTGATAAAGCAGCTGAAGATGGTTGGGTTGTTTCGTTACAGCAGGAACAATATGTACCTTGACTGGACCTCACCTCTGTGTCCCATAATCCCTCTAAACTGACCAAAGGTGAGTAACCACAGGTTGGAGGGAGAAAGGGAGGGGGAGGGAGAGACAGACAGAGAGTGATAGAGAGAGAAAGACAGTGTATTCAGCCAGTGATTAGCACTGCTGCCTCCCAGCACCAATCCACCCTAACCTGCACATCCCTGGGCTCCATGGGACAATTTAGCATGGCTGCTGTTTGTAATTTTTATTAATGACTTGGAAGAGGGAGTCGAAGTGTGGGTCAGTAAATTTGCAGATGATACAAAGATTAGTGGAGTTATTGGCTGCAAAGGGACTTGGATATGATGCAGAGCCGGGCCTAGGAGTGGCAGATGGAGTTCAACCCTGACATGTGTGAGGTTGTCCATTTTGGAAAGACAAATAAGAATGCGGAATATTGGGTTAACGGTACGGTTCTTAGTCAGGTGGAGGAGCAGAGTGATCTTGGGGTCTATGTTCATAGGTCTTTGAAAGTTGCCACTCAGGTGGATAGAGCTTGTAAGAAGGCCTATGGTGTATTAACGTTCATTAGCAGAGGGATTGAATTCAAGGTGATGTTACAGCTGTACAGGACTTTGGTTAGGCCACATTTGGAGTACTGTGTGCAGTTCTGGTCGCCTCACTTTAGGAAAGATGTGGAAGCTTTGGAGAGGGTGCAGAGAATATTTACCAGGATGTTGCCTGGAATGGAGAATAGGTCGTACGAGGATAGGTTGAGAGTGCTAGGCCTTTTCTCATTGGAACGGCGAAGGATGAGGGGTGACTTGATAGAGGTTTATAAGACGATCAGAAGAATAGATAGAGTAGACAGTCAGAAACTTTTTCCCCGGGTACAACAGAGTGTTACAAGGGGACATAAATTTAAGGTGAAGGGTGGAAGGTATAGGGGGGATATCAGGGGTAGGTTCTTTACCCAGAGAGTGGTGGGGGCATGGAATGCGCTGCCTGTGGGAGTGGCAGAGTCAGAATCTTTGGTGACCTTTAAGCGGCAATTGGATAGGTACATGGATGGGTGCTTAAGCTAGGACAAATGTTCGGCACAACATCGTGGGCCGAAGGGCCTGTTCTGTGCTGTATTGTTCTATGTTCTATGTAATCCACCCTAACCTACACATCCCTGGGCACTATGGGACAATTTAGCATGGCCAATCCACCCTAACCTGCACATCCCTGGGCACTATGGGACAATTTAGCATGGCCAATCCACCCTAACCTGCACATCCCTGAGCACTATGGGACAATTTAGCATGGCCAATCCCCCTAACCTGCACATCCCTGGACACTGTGGGACAATTTAGCATGGCCAATCCACCCTAACCTGCACATCCCTGGGCACTATGGGACAATTTAGCATGGCCAATCCACCCTAACCTACACATCCCTGGGCACTATGGGACAATTTAGCATGGCCAATCCACCCTAACCTACACATCCCTGGGCACTATGGGACAGTTTAGCATGGCCAATCCACCCTAACCTACACATCCCTGGGCACTATGGGACAATTTAGCATGGCCAATCCACCCGAACCTGCACATCCCTGGGCACTATGGGACAATTTAGCATGGCCAATCCACCCTAACCTACACATCCCTGGGCACTATGGGACAATTTAGCACGGCCAATCCACCCTAACCTACACATCCCTGGGCACTATGGGACAATTTAGCAAGACCAATCCACTCTAACCTACACATCCCTGGGCACTATGGGACAATTTAGCATGACCAATCCACCCTAACCTGCACATCCCTGGGCACTATGGGACAATTTAGCATGGCCAATCCACCCTAACCTGCACATCCCTGGGCACTATGGGACAATTTAGCATGACCAATCCACCCTAACCTACACATCCCTGGGCACTATGGGACAATTTAGCATGGCCAATCCACCCTAACCTGCACATCCCTGGGCACTATGGGACAATTTAGCATGGCCAATCCACCCTAACCTACACATCCCTGGGCACTATGGGACAGTTTAGCATGGCCAATCCACCCTAACCTACACATCCCTGGGCACTATGGGACAGTTTAGCATGGCCAATCCACCCTAACCTGCACATCCCTGGGCACTATGGGACAATTTAGCATGGCCAATCCACCCTAACCTACACATCCCTGGGCACTATGGGACAGTTTAGCATGGCCAATCCACCCTAACCTACACATCCCTGGGCACTACGGGACAGTTTAGCATGGCCAATCCACCCTAACCTACACATCCCTGGGCAATTTGGGACAATTTAGCATGGCCAATCCACCCTAACCTGCACATCCCTGTGCACTATGGGACAGTTTAGCACGGCCAATCCACCCTAACCTACACATCCCTGGGCACTATGGGACAATTTAGCATGACCAATCCACCCTAACCTACACATCCCTGGGCACTATGGGTAATTTAGCATGGCCAATTCACCCTAACTGGCTCTTTACTTTTCACCCAGGATGAAGGGGCTAGTCCTAAGGGGACTGTTGACCAGATCGGGCTGATTGGATGTTTGAAGAATGAGTTTGTGGTCTTATTGAGATGTCCACGATTCCGAGCGAGCGATCGAGCTGCTGAGATGATGGTGCCCCCCCCCCAACCTCCCCACACCCAGTGGGACAATGATGAATGATGAGTGTAGGAGATTGACCGTATAGACATTTATAAAATCACGAGGAGGGTATCGATAAGGTGAATGGTAGGTGTCTTTTCCCTTGGGTTGGGGATTTCAAGACTAGGGGGGGGCATATTTTTCTAAGGCGAGAGGAGAAAGATTTAAAAACAAAGTCAATGAGGGGCATTTATTTTGCACAGAGATTGTGTGTGGAATGAGCTTCCTGAGGAAGTGGGGGGTGTGGGGACAGTTACAACGTTTAAAAGACATTTGGATAAGGACATGAGCAGGAAAGGGTTGGAGGGATTTGGGCCTAGTTTAGTTTGGGATTATGGTCGGCGGGAGTGGATGGACCGAAGGGTCTGTTTCCGTGCTGTCGGACTCTGTAAGTCATATTCTGGTGTCCATTGCCAAAAAAACCATTTGAGGTCAGAAGCGAGGATGCCTTATCGCAGTGCTACAGGGCCTTAGGGAGAGCACGGCTGGAGAGTTGTGGGTAGTTTCGGTGTCCCTGGCTAAGAAAGGATATGGGGCCTCATTGCTGACGAAGGGCTTACGCCCGAAACGTCGATTCTCCTGCTCCTTGAATGCTGCCTGACCTGCTGCGCTTTTCCAGCACCACTCTAACCTCCAGCATCTGCAGTCCCCACTTTTGCCTAAGGGTTAGCAGAATCTCCGACCAGGGGAACGCAGCCTCCAGTAGACGGGATAACATCATTCAGGACCGGGATCAGGAAAGATTCAGAGAGGAGTGAACCTGTGGTGTTCTCTACTGTGGAGACCAGGCTACTGAACAGATACTAGAAGGTCTCAGTTTGAAAGGCATCTGGGTGAGGGGGGGGGGGGGGGGGGGGGGCGAGAGGGGAAATTACAAGATCGAACATCAGCCATGGTCGCTCTGAATGGCAAGAACAGACTCCAAGGGCCGAATGGTCTTGATCTAGTTTGTGAGGAACAGGCAGGAATGCAGAGTTGAAGCCACAATCAGGTCAGAAGGCGTTCAGTACTTTATTGGTCAGAACATTGAGTATCGGAGTTGGGAGGTCATGTTGTGGCTGTACAGGTCACTGGCTCAGATACACACACACAGACACACACACAGATACTCACACAGATACACACACACAGATACTCACACAGATACTCACACAGACACACACACACAGATACTCACACAGATACTCACACACAGATACTCACACAGATACACACACACAGATACTCACACAGATACTCACACAGACACACACACACAGATACTCACACAGATACACACACACAGATACTCACACAGACACACACACACAGATACTCACACAGACACACACACACAGATACTCACACAGATACACACACACAGATACTCACACAGATACTCACACAGATACTCACACAGACACACACACACAGATACTCACACAGATACACACACACAGATACACACACAGATACACACACACAGATACTCACACAGATACACACACACAGATACACACACACAGATACTCACACAGACACACACACACAGATACACACACAGATACACACACACAGATACACACACACAGATACACACACACAGATACTCACACAGACACACACACACAGATACTCACACAGATACACACACACAGATACTCACACAGACACACACACAGATACTCACACAGATACACACACACAGACACACACACAGATACACACACAGATACACACACAGATACACACACAGATACACACACACAGATACTCACACAGACACACACACACAGATACTCACACAGATACACACACACAGATACTCACACAGACACACACACACAGATACTCACACAGATACACACACACAGATACTCACACAGACACACACACACAGATACTCACACAGATACACACACACAGACACACACACAGATACTCACACAGATACACACACACAGATACTCACACACAGATACTCACACACAGATACTCACACACATAGATACTCACACACACAGATACTCACACACACAGATACTCACACAGACACACGCACACATACACACACACAGACACACACACACAGACACACACACACAGATACACACACACAGATACACACACACAGATACACACAGATACACACACACAGATACACACACACAGTTACACACACACAGTTACACACAGATACACACACACAGATACACACACACAGATACACACACACAGATACACACACAGTTACACACAGATACACACACACAGTTACACACAGATACACACACAGATACACGCACACATAGATACTCACACACACAGATACACACACACAGATACTCACACACACAGATACTCACACACAGATACACGCGCACACAGATGCACGCACACAGACACAGATACACACACGCAGATACACACACGCAGATACACACACGCAGATACACACACACAGATACTCACACACAGATACACGCGCACACAGATACTCACACACATACACACACACAGATACACGCACATAGACACAGATACACACACAGATACACACACACAGATACTCACACACAGATACACGCGCACACAGATACTCACACACATACACACACACAGATACACGCACATAGACACAGATACACACACAGATACACACACACAGATACTCACACACATACACACACACAGATACACGCACATAGACACAGATACACACACAGATACACACACACAGATACACATACACACAGACAGATACACACAGACAGATACACACACATACATACACAGATATACACACACAATTACACACAAACACAGATACTCACACACAGATACACACACACAGATATACACACACACAGATATACACACACACAGATATACACACACACAGATATACACACACACAGATACTCACACACAGATACACATACATACACACACACAGATGTACACACACAGATACACACACACAGATACACACACACACAGATACACACACACACAGATACACACACACACAGATACTCACACACAGACACACACACACAGATACACACACACAGACACACACACACAGACACACACACAGATACTCACACAGATACTCACACACACAGATACTCACACACACAGATACTCACACACATACACACATACAGATACTCACACACACAGATACATACACAGATACACACACAGATACACACACAGATACACACACAGCCACACACACAGCCACATGCACACAGATACTCACACACAGATACTCACACACAGATGCTCACACACAGATACTCACACACAGATACTCACACACAGACA
>NW_028270176.1:26562822-26640322 GCF_037043375.1 Chiloscyllium plagiosum | reverse complement strand
CACACACACAGATACACACACACAGATACTCACACACACAGATACTCACACACACAGATACACACACACAGATACACGCACACAGATACACGCACACATAGATACATGCACACACAGACATACGCACACAGATACACATGCAGATACTCACACACAGATACATACACACAGACACACGCACATAGATACACACAGATACACACACAGATACTCACACAGATACTCACACAGATACTCACACAGATACTCACACACAGATACTCACACACAGATACTCACAGACACAGATATACACACACAGATATATACACACACACAGATACACACACACAGATATTCACACACAGATACACGCACACAGACACACGCACACAGACACACGCACACAGACACACGCACACAGACACACGCACACAGATACACACACACAGATACACACACACAGATACACAAACACAGATACACAAACACAGATACACACACAGATACACACACACAGATACACACACACAGATACACACTGACACAGATATACACACAGATACACACACAGGTACTCACACACAGATGCACACACACAGATGCACACACACAGATACACACTGACACAGATATACACACAGATACACACACAGATACTCACACACAGATGCTCACACACACAGACACTCACACACACAGATACTCACACACAGATACACACACAGATACTCACACACAGATACACACGCACACAGATACACACGCACACAGATACACACACATACACACATACAGATACTCACACACACAGATACACACACAGATACACACACAGCCACACACACAGACACACGCACACAGATACTCACACACAGATGCTCACACACAGATGCTCACACACAGATACTCACACACAGATACACACACACAGACACGCGCACACAGACACGCGCACACAGATACACACACACAGATACACACAGATACACACACAGACACACACACACAGATACACACACACAGTTACACACAGATACACACACAGATACATGCACACATAGACACTCACACACAGATACACACACACAGATACTCACACACACAGATACTCACACACAGATACACGCGCACACAGATACTCACACACATACACACACACAGATACACGCACATAGACACAGATACACACACAGATACACATACACAGATACTCACACACAGATACACACACACAGATACACATACATACACACACATACACACACACAGATATACACACACAGATACAAACACACACAGACTCACACACAGATACACACACAGATACTCACACACAGATACACACACACAGATACACACACACAGATACACACACACATAGATACATGCACACACAGACATACGCACACAGATACACATGCAGATACTCACACACAGATACTCACACACAGATACACACACACAGATACACACACACAGATACACACACACACAAATACACACACACAGATACACATACACAGATACACGCGCACACAGATACTCACACACAGATACATACACACAGACACACGCACATAGATACACACAGATACACACACAGATACACACACAGATACTCACACACAGATACTCACACACAGATACTCACACACAGATACTCACACACAGATATACACACACAGATATATACACACACACAGATACACACACACAGATATTCACACACAGATACTCGCACACAGATACACGCACACAGACACACGCACAGATACACACACACAGATACACACACACAGATACACACACACAGATACACACACACAGATACACAAACACAGATACACAAACACAGATACACACACAGATACACACACAGATACACACACACAGATACACACTGACACAGATATACACACAGATACACACACAGGTACTCACACACAGATGCACACACACAGATGCACACACACAGATGCACACACACAGATGCACATACAGATACATACACACACAGATACACACACACAGATACACACACACAGATACACACACACAGATATTCACACACAGATATTCACACACAGATACACGCACAAAGACACACTTAGACACACGCACAGATACTCACACACAGATACACACACAGATACTCACACACAGATACACACACACAGATACACACACACAGATACACACTGACACAGATATACACACAGGTACTCACACACAGATGCACACACACAGATGCACACACACAGATGCACATACACAGATGCACATACACAGATACACATACAGATACATACACACACAGATACACACACACAGATACACACACACAGATACACACACACAGATATTCACACACAGATACTCACACACAGATACACGCACACAGACACACTTAGACACACGCACAGATACTCTCACACAGATACACACACAGATACTCACACACAGATACACACACACAGATACACACACACAGATACACACACACAGATACACACACACACAGATACACACACACACAGATACACACTGACACAGATATACACACACACAGATACACACACAGGTACTCACACACAGATGCACACACACAGATGCACACACACAGATACACACAGACAGATACACATACACAGATACACATACAGATACATACACACACAGATACACACTGACACAGATATACACACAGATACACACACAGGTACTCACACACAGATGCACACACACAGATGCACACACACAGATGCACACACACAGATGCACACACACAGATGCACATACACAGATACACATACAGATACATACACACACAGATACACACACACAGATACACACACACAGATACACACACACAGATACACACACACAGATATTCACACACAGATACTCACACACAGATACTCACACACAGATACACGCACACAGACACACGCACACAGACACACTTAGACACACGCACAGATACTCACACACAGATACACACACAGATACTCACACACATATACACACACACAGATACACACACACAGATACACACACACAGATACACACACACAGATACTCACTGACACAGATATACACACACACAGGTACTCACACAGGTACTCACACACAGATGCACACACACAGATGCACACACACAGATACACACACACAGATACACACACAGATACATACACACACAGATACATACACACACAGATACACACACACAGACACACACACACAGACACACACACACAGACACACACACACAGACACACACAGACACAGACACACACAGACACAGACATACACACGCAGATAGACACACACACACAGATACACGCACACAGACACACTCACACAGACACACAAACAGATACTCACACACAGATACACACAGATACACACACAGATACACACACACAGATACACACAGACAGATACACATACACAGATACACATACAGATACATACACACACAGATACACACACACAGATACACACACACAGACACACACACACAGACACACACACACAGACACACACACAGATATACACACACAGATACACACACACAGATACACACACACAGATACACACACACACAGACATACACACGCAGATAGACACACACACACAGATACACGCACACAGACACACTCACACAGACACACAAACAGATACTCACACACAGATACACACAGATACACACACAGATACACACACACACAGATACACACTGACACAGATATACACACACACAGATACACACTGACACAGATATACACACACACAGATACACACACAGGTACTCACACACAGATACACACACACAGATACACACACACAGATACACACACACACACAGACATACACACACACAGATACTCACACACAGATACATACACACAGATACTCACACACAGATACTCACACACAGATACTCACACACAGATACACACAGACATACACACACACACAGATATACACACACAGATATACACAAATACTCACACACCGATACCCACACAGATACACACACACAGATACACACAGACACAGACATACACACACAGATACACACACACAGATACACACACACAGAGATACACACACAGAGATACACACACACACAGATACACACACACACAGATACTCGTACACAGATACACACACACACAGATACACACAGATACACACAGACACACACACACAGATACACACAGACACAGACATACACACACACAGATATACACACACACAGATACACGCACACAGATACACGCACACAGATACACGCACACAGATACACACACACACAGATACTCACACACACAGATACTCACACACACAGATACTCACACAGATACACACACAGATACACACACACAGATACACACACACAGATACACATACAGATACTCACACACAGATACACCCAGACAGATATATACACACAGATACACACTGACACAGATATACTCACACATATACACTGACAGATACACACACACAGATACACACACAGATACATGCACACACAGGTACACACACAGATACTCACACACAGATACACACAGACAGATATATACACACACACAGACCCACGCACATAGATACACACACACAGATACTGACACACAGATGCACACACACAGATACACTCACATAGATACACACACACAGATACACACACACAGATATATATACACAGACAGATACACACGCACACAGACACAGATATACACACAGATACACACACACAGATACACAGACACACACAGACACGCACACAGATACACACGCACACAGATACACACACACAGATACACGCGCACACAGACACAGATATACACGCACACAGATACACACACACAGATACTCACACAGACTCACACACACAGATACAGTCACACAGACACAGATATACACACAGTCACAGAGACATACACAGATACACATACACACAGATACACACACACAGATACTCACATACAGATACACACAGTCACACGCACACAGATATACACGCACACAGATACACACACACAGATACTCACACAGACACAGATATACACACACAGTCACAAAGACATCCACAGACACACATACAGACTCACACACACAGATACAGTCACACAGACACAGATATACACACACACAGTCACAAAGACATACACAGATACACATGCACACTCACATACACAGATACAGGCACACAGTCACACATACAGGGATATACACACACAGATACACACACACATAGATACACACACACAGATACTCACACAGACACAGATACACACGCACACAGACACAGATATACTCACACACAGTCACAAAGACATACACAGATACATATACACACACACACACATATACAGACACACAGTCACACAGACACAGATGTACACACACAGATACACACACACAGATATACACACACAGATACACACACACACAGTTACAGACACAGTCACAGAGACACAAACACAGACACAAAGACACACACAAAAATACACACACACACACAGATACAGACACTCAGTCACAAAGACACACACGCAGATACACACTCACACAGTCACAGAGAGAGAGACACACACACACAAACACACAGAGACATATGCACAGACATTGAGACACACAGACACAGAAACACACACAGAGATATACACACAGACACAGACACAGAAACACACACACACATACACAAACACAGGCACAGTATAATCGACATGAAACCATTGACAGAATGCTTAAGCAAGGCTTATTTCAATGTGGTCAACTGACTATACTGAAATGGCCATCACGTCTATGATATTTCAGTTGAACCACAGGATCGTGCACCCTGAGCATTCGATAGCTGGTTGATGAGATGAGACAGGGTGATAGGACAGGAACAGCTGACAAAGTAGATAGCAGACTAAATTATCAAATTCTGATAACATTATCCAACTAAATGCAAAACACATGCTGTGCCCTAGCGAGTGACTACACTGGGGGGGGGGGGAGAGACAAACTGGTGATGATTGCTAGACAAGTTGTTTATTTCTGTGAATAAAATGATTAGGTTTAAATTAGTTTCCCAACAGTGTGGAAACAGGCCCTTCAGCCCAACAAGTCCATACCGACCCTCTGAAGAGTAACCCACCCAGACCCATTCCCCTACACTTACCCATGACTAATGCACCCAACACTATGGGGTAATTTAGCATGGCCAATCCACCCTAACCTGCACATCCCTGGGCACTATGGGACAATTTAGCATGGCCAATCCACCCTAACCTATATATCCCTGGGCACTATGGGACAATTTAGCATGGCCAATCCACCCTAACCTGCACATCCCTGGACATTATGGGACAATTTAGCATGGCCAATCCATCCTAACCTGCACATCCCTGGACACTATGGGACAATTTAGCATGGCCAATCCACCCTAACCTGCACATCCCTGGGCACTATGGGACAATTTAGCATGGCCAATCCACCCTAACCTGCACATCCCTGGACACTATGGGACAATTTAGCAAGGCCAATCCACCCTAACCTGCACATCCCTGGACACTATGGGACAATTTAGCATGGCCAATCCACCCTAACCTGCACATCCCTGGACACTATGGGACAATTTAGCATGGCCAATCCACCCTAACCTACATATCCCTGGGCACTATGGGACAATTTAGCATGGCCAATCCATCCTAACCTGCACATCCCTGGGCACTGTGGGACAATTTAACATGGCCAATCCACCCTAACCTGCACATCCCTGGGCACCAAGGGACAATTTAACATGGCCAATCCACCCTAACCTGCACATCCCTGGACACTATGGGACAATTTAGCATGGCCAATCCACCCTAACCTGCACATCCCTGGGCACCAAGGGACAATTTAGCATGTCCAATCCACCCTAATCTGCACATCCCTGGACACTATGGGACAATTTAGCATAGCCATTCCACCCTAACCTGCACATCCCTGGGCACTGTGGGACAATTTAGCATGGTCAATCCACCCTAACCTGCACATCCCTGGACACTATGGGACAATTTAGCATGGCCAATCCACCCTAACCTGCACATCCCTGGACACTATGGGACAATTTAGCATTGCCAATCCACCCTAACCTACACACCCCTGGACACTATGGGACAATTTAGCATGACCAATCCACCCTAACCTACACATCCCTGGACACTATGGGACAATTTAGCATGGCCAATCCACCCTAACCTGCACATCCCTGGGCACCAAGGGACAATTTAACATGGCCAACCCATCCTAACCTGCACATCCCTGGACACTATGGGACAATTTAGCATGGCCAATCCATCCTAACCTGCACATCCCTGGGCACCAAGGGACAATTTAGCATGTCCAATCCACCCTAATCTGCACATCCCTGGATACTATGGGACAATTTAGCATAGCCATTCCACCCTAACCTGCACATCCCTGGGCACTGTGGGACAATTTAGCATGGCCAATCCACCCTAACCTGCACATCCCTGGACACTATGGGACAATTTAGCATGGCCAATCCACCCTAACCTACACATCCCTGGGCACTATGGGACAATTTAGCATGGCCAATCCACCCTAACCTGCACATCCCTGGACACTACGGGACAATTTAGCATGGCCAATCCACCCTAACCTACACACCCCTGGACACTATGGGACAATTTAGCATGACCAATCCACCCTAACCTACACATCCCTGGACACTATGGGACAATTTAGCATGGCCTATCCACCCTAACCTACACATCCTTGGACTGTATGAGGAAACCGGAGCACCCAGAGGAAACCCGCGCAGTCAGGGAGGAGAATGTACAAACTCCACACAGACAGTTTCCCGAGGCTGGAATCGAACCCGGGTCCCTGGCATTGTGCGGCAGCAGTGCTAACCACTGAGCTACCATGCTGCCCTACTGTAACCTGTGCTTACAAATGCATTGGTGGTTATCCTCCAGGATGCTATAGACTCTGGAAGTGCCCCTGCAGACTGGAGGGTACCTAATGTTACACCAATATTTAAAAAGGGAGGGAGAGAGAAACCAGGGAATTATAGACCACTAAGCCCACCATTGGTAGTGGGGTAAAATCTCAAATCCATTCTCAAGGACTTCATATTGTAGCATTTTGAAAGCAGTGGCAGGGTCAGCCAGAGTCAGCATGGATTTATGATGGGGAGATCATGCTTGATCAATCTGTTGGAATTCTATGAGGAGAGTTGACAAGGGGGAGCCAGTCGATGCGGTATATTTGGACTTTCAGAACGCCTTTGACAAACTCCCACCTAAGAGATTATTGTGTAAGATTGAAGCGCATGGGATTGGGGGAGGTGTACTGAGATGGAGAGAAAGCTGTTTGGCAGAGAGGAAACAAAGGGTAGGAATTAATGGTGCCCTTTTCAAATTGGCAGGCAGTAACTGGTGGGGTGCCACAGGGATTGGTGCTGGGACCCTAGCCTTTCACAATATACATTAATGATTTAGATGCAGGGAACAAAATGCAACATCTCAAATGTTTACAGGTGATACCAAGTTGGATGGGAGGGTGAACTATGGGGCAGCAAGGTGGCTCAGTGGTTAGCACTGCTGCCTCACAGTACCAGGGACCTGGGTTCAATACCCGCCTCAGGCGACTGTCTGTGTGGAGTTTGTACATTCTCCCCGTGTCTGTGTCTGGGTTTCCTCTGGATGCTCGGGTTTCCTCCCACAATCACAAAGATGTGCAGATTAGGCTGGATTGGCCACGATAAATTGCCTGTCGTGTTAGGTGCATTAGTCAGAGGGAAATGGATCCGGGTGCGTTAATCTTCGGAGGACCCCGGGCAGCCTGAGCAATGGGAATCAGCTGATGCTCGAGAGACCAGGATTAAAGGAGGTTACAGAGGTAGGGCGGGATGTCGGGGCTGGAGGGGGTTACAGAGATAGGGAGGGGGTGTAGGGGCTGGAGGGGATTACAGAGATAGGGAAGAGTGTAAGGGCTGGACGGGGTTACAGAGATAGGGAGGGGGTGTAGGGTCTGGAGGAGGTTATAGGGAAGGGGTGTAGGGGCTGGAGGGGGTTACAGAGATAGGGAGGGGGTGTAGGATCTGGAGGGAGTTGCAGAGATAGGGAGGGGGTGTAGAGGCTGGAGGGGGTTACAGAGATAGGGAGGGGGTGTAGAGGCTGGAGGGGGTAACAGAGGTAGGGAGGGGGTGTAGGGGCTGGAGGGGGTTACAGAGATAGGGAGGGGGTGTAGGGGCTGGAGGGGGTTACAGAGATAGGGAGGCGGTCTAGGGGCTGGAGGAGGTTACAGAGATAGGGAGGGGGTCTAGGGGCTGGAGGAGGTTACAAAGATGGGGGGGTGTGGGGCTGGAGGGGCTTACAGAGATAGGGAGGGGGTGTAGGGGTTGGAGGGGGTTACAGTGATAGGGAGGGGTGTAGGGACTGGAAGGGGTTACAGAGATAGGGAGGGAGTGTTGGGGCTGGAGGGGGTTACAGAGATAGGGAGGGGGTGTAGGATCTGGAGGGGGTTGCAGAGATAGGGAGGGGGTGTAGAGGCTGGAGGGGGTTGCAGAGATAGGGAGGGGGTGTAGAGGCTGGAGGGGGTTACAGAGATAGGGAGGGGGTGTAGAGGCTGGAGGGGGTAACAGAGGTAGGGAGGGGGTGTAGGGGCTGGAGGGGGTTACAGAGATGGGGGGGGTGTAGGGGCTGGAGGGGGTTACAGAGATAGGGAGGCGGTCGAGGGGCTGGAGGAGGTTACAGAGATAGGGAGGGGGTCTAGGGGCTGGAGGAGGTTACAGAGATGGGGGGGTGTGGGGCTGGAGGGGCTTACAGAGATAGGGAGGGGGTGTAGGGGTTGGAGGGGGTTACAGTGATAGGGAGGGGTGTAGGGACTGGAAGGGGTTACAGAGATAGGGAGGGAGTGTTGGGGCTGGAGGGGGTTACAGAGATAGGGAGGGGGTGTAGGGGCTGGAGGGGGTTACAGAGATAGGGAGGCGGTCTAGGGGCTGGAGGAGGTTACAGAGATAGGGAGAGGGTCTATGGGCTGGAGGAGGTTACAGAGATAGGGAGGGGGTCTAGGGGCTGGAGGAGGTTACAGAGATGGGGGTGTGTGGGGCTGGAGGGGCTTACAGAGATAGGGAGGGGGTGTAGGGACTGGAAGGGGTTACAGAGATAGGGAGGGGTATGGGGCTGGAGGGGGTTTCAGAGATAGGGAGGGATGTAGGGTCTGGAGGGGGTTACAGAGATAGAGATGGGGTGTAGGGGCTGGAGGGGGTTACAGGGAAGGGGTGTAGGGCCTGGAGGGGGTTAAAGAGATAGGGAGGGAGTGTAGGGGCTGGAGAGGGGTTACAGAGATAGGGAGGGATGTAATGGCTGGAGGAGGTTACAGATAGGGAGGGGTCTAGGGGCTGGAGGGGGTTACAGAGATAGGGAGGGGGTGTAGGGACTGGAAGGGGTTACAGAGATAGGGAGGGGTGTAGGGGCTGGAGGGGGTTTCAGAGATAGGGAGGGGGTGTAGGGGCTGGAGGGGGTTACAGAGATAGGGAGGGGGTGTAGGGTCTGGAGGGGGTTACAGAGATAGAGATGGGGTGTAGGGGCTGGAGGGGGTTACAGGGAAGGGGTGTAGGGCCTGGAGGGGGTTAAAGAGATAGGGAGGGAGTGTAGGGGCTGGAGAGGGGTTACAGAGATAGGGAGGGATGTAATGGCTGGAGGAGGTTACAGATAGGGAGGGGTCTAGGGGCTGGAGGGGGTTACAGAGATAGGGAGGGGGTGTAGGGGCTGGAGGGGGTTACAGAGATAGGGAGGGGGTTAAGGGACTGGAGGGGGTTACAGAGATAGGGAGGGGATGTAAGGTGCTGGAAGAGATTACAGAGATAGGGAGGGGTGTAAGGGCTGGAGGGGGTTTCAGAGATAGGGAGGGGGTGTAGGGGCTGGAGAGGGTAACAGAGGTAGGGAGGTGGTGTAGGGGCTGGAGGGGGTTAGAGAGATAGGGAGGGGGTGTCGAGGCCGGAACGAGGTTACAGAGTTAGGGAGGGGGTGTAGGGGCTGGAGAGGGTTACAGAGATAGGGAGGGGGTGTAGGGGCTGGAGGGGATTACAGAGATAGGGAGGGGGTGTAGGGGCTGGAGGGGATTACTGAGATAGGGAGGGGGTGTAGGGGCTGGAGGAGGTAATCATAGGGAGTGTGTGTCGGGGGAATGTGAGGAGAATTATTGCTGGAATGGGATTGTGAGTTTGGAAATCGAGTTGTTGCTGGTTGGGAGGTGAGTGACAGGGAGCAGGTGGGTTGACATTGATTGGATCAGGGTTTGGACATAGGCAGCAATAATGTGGAGATGTTCAGTCTTCCCGCTGTGTGGAAATGATCCCACGGGCAGGAATTACAATCCGATTCAGGCTGGGGGGACCATGGGGGAGCGAGCATCCAGTGGGCGGGTGGGAATCAGTATCCTGGGACCGAAATTCATTCCCCAGTTAACATCAGTGGGAAGACAGGGACAGTGTTGGTGTATTCCTGACTGCGGGAGCTTTCTGTACACACCTTGCGTGTGGCATTTCCCACATTGGGGCTGTGACCACAATTCCAAAACCAATATGCACAGTCCGTTGTCGAGTGAAATGCAAGGTGCTGAGGGGCGCTAGAGAAATGCACCTCTATCAAGCCTGACAGAGGTTAGGCAAAGCTGGTAACACCCTGCCGCCAATTGGGGATACAGACTCCCCTGTTCCCAACCCAGCCCCAGAAATTCCTCACACATGAGATCAGATCCCTTACTTTCCACATTCCAAGTAACTTGGTTCATTTTGGATTCACTAACCACAGGCCAAGCTCATAGAGAATAATATTTCACATTCTTGATTATATTGGAATGTTCTTCATAATGTTCCCAGCCATTCGATACACAGTCTTACACTTAAGTCAGTTTTATTTAATCGATAATGTAGCTTTTTAAACGTCTCGTCCATGTAACACAGTTTACAATGTCGATATTTTGAGGATCATGTTAGTGCTGTGGAAAAAGTCCACTCAATTCATTTTACAATAGAGTCGCAGAGATGTACAGCACAGAAACAGACCCTTCGGTCCAACCCGTCCATGCTGACCCAGATATCCCAACCCAATCTAGTCCCACCTGCCAGCACCCGGCCCATATCCCTCCAAACCCTTCCTATTCATATACCCATCCAAATGCCTCTTAAATGTTGTAATTGTACCAGCCTCCACCACATCCTCTGGCAGCTCATTCCATACACGTACCACCCTCTGTGTGAAAAAGCTGCCCCTTCGGTCCCTTTTATATCTTTCCCCTCTCACCCTAAACCCATGCCCCTCTGGACTCCCCCTCCCCTATGGACGTACAGCGAGACCTGGGTGTTCAGGTCCATTGTTCCCTGAAGGTGGCAACGCTGGTCAGTAGAGTGGTCAAGAAGACATACGGCACGCTTTCCTTCATCGGACGGGGTATTGAGTGCTAGAGTTGGCGGGTCATGTTACAGTTGTATAGGACTTTGGTTGGGCCACGTCCTGGTCACCACATTACCAAAAGGATGTGGATGCTTTGGAGAGGGTGCAGAGGAGGTTCACCAGGATGTTGCCTGGGATGGAGGGTGCTGGCTATGGGGAGAGGTTGAGGACATTCGGATTATTTTGATTGAGGGGAGGGACCTGACTGAGGCCTACAAAATCATGAGAGGGATAGACAGGGTGGGTAGCAAGAAGCTTTTCCCCAGAGTGGGGGGGGGGGGCTCAATTACTAGGGGTCACGAGTTCGAGGTGAGAGGGGAAAGGTTTAAGGCGGATGTGTGTGGGAAGTTGTTCATACAGAGGGGGGGTGGGTGCCTGGAACGCGATGCCATGGGAGATGGTAGAGGCGGGCACAATAGTATCATTTAAGATGTATCCAGACAGACACATGAATGGGCAGGGAACAGAGGGAGACAGATCCTTAGGAAATAGGTGACAGTTTTAGATGGATCGGCACAGGCTAGGAAGGGCTGAAGGGCCTTCTGTGCTGTAATGTTCTTTGTACCCTGGGGAAAAGATGTTTATTCACCCCCTCGTTCTCTTAACTCTTCTTCCAGAGAGTAAAGACCAAAACTCTTTTCATTATAAAAACGTCTCCATCTCTGGAATCAACCACTGATCTAGCTCCAATGCAATTTTTAATCTCCAGTTAAGTAAGGCGACCAGAAATATATGCAGCATTCCAGCGTGGTCTCACTAAATACCTAGTACAGTTGCAACAACACATCCTTACGTTTATATTCCATTCATTTAGCAGTAAATAATAAAATTCCATTTGCCTTGTTACCTGCTCCAGCTGGAATGGAGCTTTGGGCAATTCATGCACAACTCTCTGCTCTGAGCACTCAGAACTTGCTCTCTGTTCGGATAATAAGATGCCTTTCTATTCCGCTGACCAGAATGGATAAACTCGCATTTATCCACGTTCAACTCCACCTGGCATGTTCTGGCTCATTCACTTAATCTGTCCTCATCCATTTGTCAGTTTTTCTCATGTCCTCATTGTAATTTACACCACCACTGACTGTGTGAAAACTGAAACCCCGTCCCCTCTTTCATTAATCTGTAACCCCGCACTCCCCTTGATTATTTTGTAGTGGCAACTGACTCTCCCCACTCTGACTGGATCCCTCATGATTTCGAGTGTCTCTTAACCCTCTTGAGGTTCCTCATCCTTGGAATCATTTCCATCCACCCTTTCTGCACTCCCTCTGAAGCCTTTAGAGTCATACAGCACGGAAACAGACCCTTCGGTCCAACCCGTCCATGCCGACCCAGATATCCCAACCCAACCCAGTCCCACCTCCCAGCACCCGGCCCTATTCATATACCCATCCAAATGCCTTTTAAATGCTGTAATTGTACCAGACTCCACCACATCCTCTGGCAGCTCATTCCATACACGTACCACCCTCTGTGTGAAAAAGTTGTCCCTTTTATATCTTTCCCCTCTCACCCTAAACCTATGCCCTCTAGTTCTGGACTCCCCCACCTCAGGGAAAGGACCTTGTCCATTTATCCTATCCATGTCCCTCATGATTTTATAAACCTCTATAAGGTCACCCCTCAGCCTCCGACGGTCCAAGGAAAAGGCCCCATATTATCAGCCTCTCCCTATAGCTTAAACGCTCCATTACCTACATTTTGGTAAATCTTTTCTGCACCCCCTCCAATTTAATAATAATAAAAATAAAATCCAAAGATGTGCAGGTCAGGTGAATTGGCCATGCTAAATTGCCCATAGTGTTAGGTGCATTAGTCAGAAGTAGATATAGGGTAGGGGAATGGGTCTGGGTGGGTTACTGTTCGGAGGGTCAGTGTGGACTGGTTGGGCCGAAGGGCCTGTTTCCACACTGTCGGGATTCTAATCGAATCCTATTGTGGGGTGACCAGGATTGTACGCAGTATTCGAAAAGGTGGCCTCACTAATTTCCGACACAGCCTCAGCATGACCCTCCCAACTCCTCTACTCAAAGGTCTGAGCAATGAAGGTAATGTGCTGAACAACATCTTAACCAGTCGGTCTACCTGTGACCCTGAGGTCGCTCTCTGTTTGACAACCCTTCTCAGGGCCCTACCATTGACTGTCCTTTCAATTCTTGCTAACGTGTGATGTCCAGGATGAGGTCATTCAGTCCATCGAACCTAGACCACCCTCCAACATGGGCACGCCTGAGTAAACACTTCAATATTTGTGTCCTACCCCATCCTCATAATTCTGTTTTCCCACTGGGAATAAGAAATCTATCAATCTGTACATTAAACGTCACTGAAAACTGAGCTTCCACAGCCCTCTGTGGGAAAGGTTAGATTAGATGCCCTTGAGTGTAGAAACAAGCCCTTCGGCCCAACAAGTCCACACTGACCCTCCAAAGAGCAACCCACCCAGACCCATTTCCCTCTGACCAATGAACCTAACACTATGGGACCATTTAGCACAGTCAATCCACCCTAACCTGCACATCTTTAGAGTTTGGGAGGAAACCGGAGGAAACCCACGCAGACACGGGGAGAATGTGCAAACTCCACACAGACAGACAGACGCCCGAGGCTGGAATCGAACCCGGGTGCCTGGTGCTGTGAGACAGCAGTGCTAACCACTGAGCCACCGTGCTGCCCCCACCTATGACATCCCCTTTATTTTTAAACATTGGACCCCCCCGCCCTAACCAATGAAAGCATCCTGTCTGCACCGACCCTGTCAATCTCCAGACGGATTTTGTTGGTCTCAGTGAGATTACCTCTCAGTCTGTGAGATTGTAGTGAATACCAGCCCAATGCCTTCACAAAGGGAGTCCGAAGAAGCCTGGTAAAGGTTTCCTGCTCCCCCCTCAGCTCCGTTAGATAACGTGCCTTTCACAAATTCAGCAGCACCCCCTGTTCTTGTACTGAATGCCTCTGTGATGAATGCAGATTGTGTGCTTTATTCATGCAGCACATTTTACACCCAGGACCCTGTCTCTTGAACCCTGTACACATTGACTTCTCTCTCCCATATCCTGTCTTCAGTTTTCAACAAGCAAATCACCCCAGGTCCAGCTGAAGCTCCGGCCCCCACTTTACTGATTCTGTTTCTCTCTCTCTCCTTTAATCATTCCATCTTTCTCCTTTACTCACTCTGTTTCTCTCTCTCTCCTTTAATCATTCTCTCTCTCTCTCATATTTAATCTGATTCTCTCTGTACTTTAACTCCATTTATTTCCCTTTCTCCTTCTGTCATTCACTGAATTCATTTTCCTCTGTCTCTGTCTCTCTCTCTCTCCTATACTCATTCCATTTCTCTCTCTCTCTCCTTCACTCCTTCATCTCTCTCTCTCTCCTATACTCATTCCATCTCTCTCTCTCTCTCCTTCACTCCTTTATCTCTCTCTCTCCTATACTCATTCCATCTCTCTCTCCTTCACTCCTTTGTCTCTCTCTCTCTCCTATACTCATTCCATCTCTCTCTCCTTCACTCCTTTGTCTCTCTCTCTCTCTCCTATACTCATTCCACCTCTCTTTCCTTCACTCCTTTATCTCTCTCTCTCCCATACTCATTCCACTTCTCTCTCCTTCACTCCATCTCTCTCTCTCCTTCACTCCTTCATCTTTCTCTCTCTCCTATACTCATTTCATTTATCTCTCTCTCTGTTGAAAATGGGAGCTTTTGATGACATCCCTGAATGAGTTGAACCGAGGGAGACTCCCTCTTACTGGTAAACCGCAATTTGTGGTTGTTCAGATCCCGGGCAGTTATCCAAGGGACAGAGAGAGAGAGAGATGAAAGAGTAGGGCTAATCACAGTGTTATATGTTGTTACTGTCACATTCAGAAAAGTAAACAAGTTCAGAGGAGCAGAACTTACCATAGCCGAGGAAGGCACAGAGGACAAGGATGAGGGCAGGTTGGAGATGCATAGTGAGGGCTGTCTGTGCAGACAGGAATTGAAGGCACTTTACTCGGAGGGCAGTATTATAAACACAGGAAAACTGGGCGTTGAGATTACATTTCCAGCCCCCAGGATCTACCTCTTACTCTCAAAACAAAACGTTGCGACACTCTGGGTAAAAACTCTCTCCAATGCCTGGGCTGAGTGAGTAAGTGCGCTCCTGCTTTCTGGTTAAAAGCCGGAAAACAGTTTGAAAAAAACAGTTTCAGAAAATCCTCTGGCAGCCAAGTCAGTCTCTCACACAGTGGGGGGAACACTGCAGACTACTCCGCCCTGAACTTCAACACAGCAAGGGGAGAGCCAACATCATACACACCACACAGGAGAAAGTGAGGACTGCAGATGCTGGAGATCAGAGCTGTGTGTGTCTGTGTGTATGAGTGTGTTTATATGTTTGTGTGTCTGTATTTGTGTGTCTGTGTCTGTATGTTTCTGTGTCTGTGTCTGTGTTTCTGTATATTTGTTTGTGTCTGTTTCTCAGTGTGTGTCTGTATCTGTGTGTTTGTGTGTCTGTATCTGTCTCTGTGTGTGTATCTGTCTGTCTGTATTTTTGTGTGTGTGTATGATCTGATAATGTGTTGCTGGAAAAGCGCAGCAGGTCAGGCAGAGATAATTCCTGAAGAAGGGCTCATGCCCGAAACGTCGATTCTCCTGCTCCTTGGATGCTGCCTGACCTGCTGCGCTTTTCCAGCAACACATTATCAGATCATACACACACACAAACATACAGGCACACACACAGACAGATACAGACACACAAACATACAGACACACACAGATACAGACAGAGAGACAGATACAAACACACAAACATAGACACACACACATACACACAAACATACAGACACACACACATACACACAAATATATACACACAAACACACAGACACACAAACATACAAACACACACATCCACATAACACATACAGACACACACATACACACAAGCATACACAGACACACAAACATACAGAAACACAAACAGACAACAAACATACAGGCACACACATACACACAGACACACAAACATACAGACACATACACATGCAAACATACAGACACACACACATACACACACACAAACATACAGAAACACAAACAGACACACAAACATACAGACACACACATACACACAGACACAGAAACATACAGACACACACACATACACACACACAAACATACAGACACACACACAAACATACAGACACACACACAGACACAGATACACAAACATATAGACACACATACACACAGACACACAAACATACAAACACACACATCCACATAGACACATACAGACACACATACAGACACACACAGACATACAAACATACAGACACACATACACACAGACACAGACACACAAACATACAGACACACATACACACAGACACAGGCACACACACAGACAGACACACACAGACCCTGGGCTAGGGCCATTCGGGCCATCTCTTCCGTACTAGCTCACCCGCTCCTCCTCCTTTTCGTTACCACATCCCCATCATTTCTTTTCTATCCCTCTCTCCCTCGATTGTTAATACAGCTTTCCACCCTGCCCACCATGATTAACCTCCCCAACCACTCCCTGTCGGACCACTGTCGGATTGAGTCCCACATTACCCCCCTCCCTAATCCCTGTGGGAGTGAGTCCCACATTCCCTAGACCCCCACTCCCTGTGGGAGTGAGTTCCACATTCCCTACCCTCCAACTCCCTGTGGGAGCCAGTCTGACATTCCCCCCACCTTCCTCCCAATCCCACTGGGAGCAAGTCCCACAATTCACACCACTCCCCTGTCCCTTTTCACTGTGCAGAAAGAAATGGAGGCTGGAGAACTCTGGGAAATAAATATTGACGCTTTGAAAACGGTTCCCACTGCAGAGAAGGCAGTTCTGGAGGTCTTAAAAAATATATAAAGGTGGATAAATCTCCGGGACCTGATCTAGTGTATCCCAGGATATTAAGGGAAATTAGGGAGGAAATTGCAGGGCCCCTTAGAGAAATATTTGTGTTGCCTCGAACTGCGGGTCAGGTACTAGCTGATGTCCTGCCTTTGTTCAAGAAGGGATATGATAGAAACCTCTGAACTATAGAGCTGTGAGTCTGGCTTTGCTGGCGGGTACATTGTTAGAGGTGTTTCTGAGAGAGAGGATTTAGACACATTTGGAGAGGCAAGGAATGATTAGGGACAGTCGGCGTGTGAGGGAAACCGTGTCTCACAAACTTGATTGAAGTTTTTCGAGAAAGTAACCACGAAGCTTGATGAGGGCGGAGTGGTAAAGTCTGAAGTTTTAGGCAACAGGTTATAGTCCAACAGGTTTATTTGAAATCTTTGCCTTTCGGAGTGCTGCCCCTTCACCTGAGTTATGCTCTGAAAGCTCGTGATTTCAAATAAACCTGTTGGATTATAACCTGGTGTCAGGTGACTTCTGACCTCGTCCATCCCAGTCCCACCCCAGCACCTGCACATCCGCCCAGAGGGATAAATGCTGTCCACTTGGAATTTAGTAAAGTCTTCGACCAAGGTTCCGCGTGGTAATTAGTAAAGTCAGATCACACGGGATTCAGGCTGAGCTCGCCAGTTGGGTACAAAATTGACTCAGTGGCAAGACAGAGAGTGATGGTGGAGCCAAAGGAGAAAATGCTGGAAAATCTCAGCAGGTCTGGCAGCACCTGTAAGGAGAGAAAAGAGCTGACGTTTCGAGTCTAACTGACCCTTTGTGATGGCGGAGGGTTGTTTTGGGGACTGTGACCAGCAATGTTCCACAGGGATTAGTTCTGGGTCCACTCCTATTTGTCATGTATTTGGATGAGATTATCCAAATGATGGTTGGTGAGTTTGCGGATGACACTGAGGTTGTGGTATAACGAAGAAGGTTATCTCCGATGATAAAGAAATCTGGATCAATTGGCTCAGTGGGCTGAAGAGTAGCAGATGGAGTTTAATTTGGATTAATGCGAGGTGTTGCATTTTACTAAAACAAACAGGGGCTGGACTTCTCTCATTGAAAGTAGGGTAGAGTTGTGGAACAGAGAGACCATGGGGTACATAATTCTTTGACGTTTTGTATTACATATAGACAGGGGGGGTTAAGAACGTATTTGGCATGGCTGCCCTCATTGCTCAGATCTTTTGAGTGTAGGAGTTGGGAACGTCATGTTGAGGTTGCATAGGACATTGGTGAGAGCTCATCTGGAATACTGTGTCAAGTTCCGATCGCCCCGTTATATAGGAAGGATATCATGAAACTGGAGAGGGTTCAGAAGAGATTTACCGGGAATGGAGGGTTTGAGTTGGATAGGCTGGGACTTTATTCACTGGAGCGTAGGAGGCTGAGGGGTGACCTGATGGAGGTTTATAAAATCATGAGGGGTATAGCTAAGGCGAATGGAGCCTTTTCCCTCGGGTGAGGGATTTCAAGATGAGGGGGTGCATTTTTGTTAAGGTGAGAGGAGGGAGATCGAGAAGAGAAAAGAGAGGGTAAATGTTTCACGCAGAGGGTGGTTTGTGTGTGGAATGAATTTCCTGAGGGAGTGGACAATGTGGGGACAATTACAACATTTAAAAGTTGTCATTCGGATAAGTCCATGAGGCGTTCCGGGTCATGTATTAGTATGGATAGAAGATTGGTTAACCAGCAGCAAGGAAAGAGTGGGGATAAGTGAGTGTTTTTCGAGTTGGTGATCAGTGGCTAGTGGTGTGCCTTAGGGATCCGTGTAGGGACTGCAATTATTTCCAAATTCCCTCAATGATTTAGAGTTGGGGACCACGTGGAGTGTGTCAAAGTTCACAAATCACACTAAGATGATCTAGAATCCCGACAGTGAGGAAACAGGCCATTCAGCCCAACAGGTCCACACCGACCCTCCGATGAGTATCCCACCCAAACGCATTCCCCTATATTTACACAGGACTAATGCACCTAACCTGCACATCCCTGGGCACTATGGGACAATTTAGCATGGCCAATCCACCCTAACCTACACATCCCTGGGCACTATGGGACAATTTAGCATGGCCAATCCACCCTAACCTGCACATCCCTGGGCACTATATGACAATTTAGCATGGCCAATCCACCCTAACCTACACATCCCTGGGCACTATGGGACAATTTAGCATGGCCAATCCACCCTAACCTACACATCACTGGACACTATGGTACAATTTAGCATGGCCAATCCACCCTAACCTACACATCCCTGGGCACTATGGGACAATTTACCATGGCCAACCCACCCTAACCTGTACATCCCTGGGCACTATGGGACAAGTTAGCATGGCCAATCCACCCTAACCTGCACATCCCTGGGCACTATATGACAATTTAGCCATGGCCAATCCACCCTAACCTGTACATCCCTGAGCACTATGGGACAATTTAGCATGGCCAATCCACCCTAACCTGCACATCCCTGGACACTATGGGACAATTTAGCATGGCCAATCCACCCTAACCTGCACATCCCTGGACACTATGGGACAATTTAGCATGGCCAATCCACCCTGACCTGCACATCCCTGGGCACTATGGGACAATTTAGCATGGCCAATCCACCCTAACCTGCACATCCCTGGGCACTATGGGACAATTTAGCATGGCCAATCCACCCTAACCTGCACATCCCTGGACACTATGGGACAATTTAGCATGGCCAATCTACCCTAACCTGCACATCCCTGGGCACTATGGGACAATTTAGCATGGCCAATCCACCCTAACCTGCACATCCCTGGGCACTATGGGACAATTTAGCATGGCCAATCCACCCTGACCTGCACATCCCTGGGCACTATGGGACAATTTAGCATGGCCAATCCACCCTAACCTACACATCCCTGGACACTATGGGACAATTTAGCATGGCCAATCCACCCTAACCTACACATCCCTGGACACTATGGGACAATTTAGCATGGCCAATCCACCCTAACCTGTACATCTTTCGAATGTGGGAGGAAACTGGAGCACCCGGAGGAAACCCATGCAGATTCGGGAAGAAGGTGCAAACTCCACACAGACAGTCGCCCGAGGCTGGAATTGAACCGGGGTTTCTGGCACTGTGAGGCAGCAATGCTAACCACTGAGCCACCGTACCCATGAGTGGTAGAGCAAAGTGTGCAGAGTACAGAAAAACTTGACAGAGGGATAGTGATAGGTTAAATGACTGGGGAAGGTTCTGGCTGATGGAGTTGGTAAATGTGAGATCATCCATTTTGTACAAAATAACAGCAAAAAGGACGATTAGTTAAATGGTCAACCATTACAGCACGCTGCTGTGCAGAGGGATCTGGGTGTCCTTGTGCATGAATCGCAAAAGGTTGGTTTGCAGGTACAGCAGGTAATTAAGAAGGCAAATAGAATATAGCCCTTCATTGCTAGAGGGGTGGAGTTTAAAAGCAGGGAGGTTATGGTGCAGCCGTATTGGGTGCTGGTGAGGCCACACCTGGAAAACTGAGAACAGTTTTGGTCCCCTCACTTGAGAAAGGATGTGCTGGCGCTGGAGGGGGTGCAGAGGAGGTTCACCAGATTGATTCCGGAGTTGAGGGGGTTGGCTACAGAAACTGAGTAGATTGGGATTATATTCATTGGAATTCAGAAGAATGGGAGGGGACCTTCCAGAAACATAAAATAATGAAGGGAATAGATAAGTTAGAAGCAGGGAGGATGTTTCCGCTTGTGGGTGAAACTAGAACAAGAGGGAATGGCCTCAAAGTAAGGGGGAGCAGGTTTAGGACAGAATTGAGAAGGAACATCTTCACCCAGAGGGTTGTGAATCTGTGGAATTCCCTGCCCAGGGAAGTAGTTGAGGCTTCCTTGTTGAATGTTTTTAAGGTAAAAACAATTTTTTGAACAATAAAGGAATTAAGGAATACGGTGTGAGGGCGGGTAAGTGGACTGAGGCCATTATAAGGTCAGCTATGATCTTATTGAATGGTGGGCTAGGCTCAATGGGTTGGATGGCCTTCTCCAGCTCCTGGTTCATCAGTGTTCTTCTAAGAAATGTTTGGTGGGATAATGGCCAGTTGGGATGGGATAATCTGGGCTAAAGGTCAGCAAGGACTACTTTGACCAAAAGTTCTGTTTCTGTGCTGTATAATTGCATCACTCCATAGCTCCACCTTGGAGTCACTAGCAGTTTCAATTACAGTGCGGCGCTCCCTCAGCACTGACCCTCCAACAGTGCGGCACTCCCTCAGCACTGACCCTCCGACAGTGCCGCACTCCCTCAGCACTGACCCTCCGACAGTGCGGCACTCCCTCAGCACTGACCCTCCGACAGTGCGGCGCTCCCTCAGCACTGACCCTCCGACAGTGTGGCACTCCCTCAGCACTGACCCTCCGACACTGCGGCACTCCCTCAGCACTGACCCTCCGACAGTGCGGCGCTCCCTCAGCACTGACCCTCCGACAGTGTGGCACTCCCTCAGCACTGACCCTCCGACAGTGCGGCGCTCCCTCAGCACTGACCCTCCGACAGTGCGGCCCTCCCTCAGCACTGACCCTCCGACAGTGCGGCACTCCCTCAGCACTGACCCTCCGACAGTGCGGCACTCCCTCAGGACTGACCCTCCGACAGTGCGGCACTCCCTCAGCACTGACCCTCCGACAGTGCGGCACTCCCTCAGCACTGACCCTCCGACAGTGTGGCACTCCCTCAGTTGAGCTAATAGAGAATATTACTTGAGATGTTTTGTGTCATACTCCATGGATTGGGACTCAAGTCCAGGATGCTGTGACTCAGGGCTGAAACCTCTGAACCTAGGGCTGGCATTTGACATTTCTCCATTGGGATTAGTGATCAGAGAGATTTCCAAGAAATGACTCGAAAGGTGGAGTTCCTGGGTTCGATTTCAGAACGTGAGACATGACTCAGTGATGTTACTAATTTTGTGAATAAATATGACAATGTCACGATATACTGACTCCAAGCCAAACACGGAGTGATAACGTATTCATGAACAGGAAAAGACATAGAACATATTCATTTGTCGTCCAGAGGAATCCTTTTGCACTATTCCTGTTCTGTGAATCACTCACTCGAATGATGTATGTACACTGCAGCCCAGGACAATAGTTTCCTTAATTATCCCGTTGGCAATCATTTATAACTGACGCAATCACTCCCATCACCTCGGCAAAATGTTTCATCTCAATTTAGTGACTTCGTGATTGATGGTTTCAAAAGTATTTGTTTCATCCCCACCATCCCGAGATCTCCCCCCCACCCCCCTTGAGAAGGTGGGGGTGAGCTGCCTTCTCGAACCGCTGCAGTCCATGTGCTGTGGGTAGACCCACAATGTCCCTGAGGGAGGGAATTCCAGGATTCCGACACAGGAAGGAACGGCCGATATATTTCCAAGTCGGGATGGAGAGGGGCTTGTGGAAACCATGGAATAGAATCCCTACAGAAGTCGAAGCAGGCCATTCGGCCCGTCGAGAAGGCACTGAACCCTCTGAAGAGCACCCTACCCAGAGCCACTACCCTATCCCATCCCTGTAACCCTGCATTCCCCATGGCCAATCCACCCTAATCTGCACATCCCTGGGCACTATGGGACAATTTAGCATGGCCAATCCACCCTAATCTGCACATCCCTGGACACTATGGGACAATATAGCATGGCCAATCCACCCTAACCTGCACATCCCTGGGCACTATGGGACAATTTAGCATGGCCAATCCACCCTAACCTGCACATCCCAGGACACTATGGGACAATTTAGCATGGCCAATCCACCCTAACCTGCACATCCCTGGGCACTATGGGACAATTTAGCACGGCCAATCCACCCTAACCTGCACATCCCTGGACATTTTTGGGACAATTTAGCACGGCCAATCCATCCTAACCTGCAAATCCCTGGACACTATGGGACAATTTAGCATGGCCAATCCACCCTAACCTACACATCCCTGGGCACTATGGGACAATTTAGCATGGCCAATCCACCCTAACCTGCACATCCCTGGGCACTATGGGACAATTTAGCATGGCCAATCCACCCTAACCTACACATCCCTGGACACTATAGGACAATTTAGCTTGGCCAATCCACCCTAACCTGCACATCCCTGGGCACTATGGGTAATTTAGCATGGCCACACCACCCTAACCTACACATCCCTGGGCACTATGGGACAATTTAGCATGGCCAATCCACCCTAACCTGCACATCCCTGGACACTATGGGACAATTTAGCATGGCCAATCCACCCTAACCTACACATCCCTGGACATTATGGGACAATTTAGCATGGCCAATCCACCCTAACCTACACATCCCTGGACACTATGGGACAATTTAGCATGGCCAATCCACCCTAACCTGCACATCCCTGGACACTATGGGACAATTTAGCATGGCCAATCCACCCTAACCTGCACATCCCTGAGCACTATGGGACAATTTAGCATGGCCAATCCACCCTAACCTACACATCCCTGGGCACTATGGGACAATTTCCCATGGCCAATCCACCCTAACCTACACATCCCTGGGCACTATGGGGTAATGTAGCATGGCCAATCCACCCTAACCTGCACATCCCTGGACACTATGGGACAATTTAGCATGGCCAATCCATCCTGACCTACACATCCCTGGGCACTGAGGGACAATTTAGCATGGCCAATCCACCCTAACCTACACATCCCTGGACACTATGGGACAATTTAGCATGGCCAATCCATCCTGACCTACACATCCCTGGGCACTGAGGGACAATTTAGCATGGCCAATCCACCCTAACCTGCACATCCCTGGGCACTATGGGACAATTTAGCATGGCCAATCCACCCTAACCTACACATCCCTGGACACTATGGGACAATTTAGCATGGCCAATCCACCCTAACCTGCACATCCCTGGGCACTATGGGTAATTTAGCATGGCCAATCCACCCTAACCTACACATCCCTGGGCACTATGGGACAATTTAGCATGGCCAATCCACCCTAACCTACACATCCCTGGACACTATGGGACAATTTAGCATGGCCAATCCACCCTAACCTACACATTCCTGGACACTATGGGATAATTTAGTATGGCCAATCCACCCTAACCTACACATCCCTGGACACTATGGGACAATTTAGCATGGCCAATCCACCCTAACCTGCACATCCCTGGGCACTATGGGTAATTTAGCATGGCCAATCCACCCTAACCTACACATCCCTGGGCACTATGGGACAATTTAGCATGGCCAATCCACCCTAACCTACACATCCCTGGACACTATGGGACAATTTAGCATGGCCAATCCACCCTAACCTACACATCCCTGGACACTATGGGACAATTTAGCATGGCCAATCCACCCTAACCTGCACATCCCTGGGCACTATGGGTAATTTAGCATTGCCAATCCACCCTAACCTGCACATCCCTGGGCACTATGGGACAATTTAGCATGGCCAATCCACCCTAACCTACACATCCCTGGGCACTATGGGACAATTTCCCATGGCCAATCCACCCTGACCTACACATCCCTGGACACTATGGGACAATTTAGCATGGCCAATCCATCCTGACCTACACATCCCTGGGCACTGTGGGACAATTTAGAATGGCCAATCCACCCTAACCTACACATCCCTGGACACTATGGGACAATTTAGCGTGGCCAATCCACCCTAACCTACACATCCCTGGGCACTATGGGACAATTTAACATGGCCAATCCACCCTAACCTGCACATCCCTGGGCACTATGGGACAATTTAGCATGGCCAATCCACCCTGACCTACATATCCCTGGGTACTATGGGATAATTTAGCATGGCCAATTCACCCTAACCTGCACATCCCTGGGCAGTATGGGACAATTTAGCATGGCCAATCCACCCTAACCTGCACATCCCTGGGCAGTATGGGACAGTTTAGCACGGCCAATCCACCCTAACCTGCACATCCCTGGGCACTATGGGTAATTTAGCATGGCCAATCCACCCTAACCTACACATCCCTGGGCACTATGGGACAATTTAGCATGGCCAATCCACCCTAACCTGCACATCCCTGGACACTATGGGACAATTTAGCATGGCCAATCCACCCTAACCTGCACATCCCTGGACACTATGGGACAATTTAGCATGGCCAATCCACCCTAACCTACACATCCCTGGGCACTATGGGACAATTTCCCATGGCCAATCCACCCTAACCTACACATCCCTGGGCACTATGGGACAATTTAGAATGGCCAATCCACCCTAACCTGCACATCCCTGGGCACTATGGGACAATTTAGCGTGGCCAATCCACCCTAACCTACACATCCCTGGGCAGTATGGGACAGTTTAGCATGGCCAATCCACCCTAACCTGCACATCCCTGGCCACTATGGGACAATTTAGCATGGTCAATTCACCTTAACCTGCACATCCCTGGGCACTATGGGACAATTTAGCATGGCCAATCCACCCTAACCTGCACATCCCTGGCCACTATGGGACAATTTAGCATGGTCAATTCACCTTAACCTGCACATCCCTGGGCACTATGGGACAATTTAGCATGGCCAATCCACCCTAACTTACACATCCCTGAACACTATGGGACAATTTTGCATGGCCAATCCACCCTAACCTGCACATCTTTGGACTGTCGGGGGAAACACCACATAGACAGTCACCCGAGGCTGGAATCGAACCAGGGTTCCTGGCGCTGTGAGGACTGAGCCTGGTGGAAATTTGAAGATGGTGGTGTTCCCATGTACCTGCTGCCCCTTGTCCTTCTAGATGGAAGTGGCCGTGGGTTTGGAAGGTGCTGCCTGAGGGTCTTTGGTGAGTTTCTGCAGTGGGTCTTGTAGCTGGTACAACACTGCTGTTACTGAGCGTCGGTGGGGGGAGGGAGGGGATGGTACACACTGCTGTTACTGAGCGTCGGTGGGGGGAGGGAGGGGATGGTACACACTGCTGTTACTGAGCGTCGGTGGGGGGAGGGAGGGGATGGTACACACTGCTGTTACTGAGCGTCGGTGGGGGGAGGGAGGGGATGGTACACACTGCTGTTACTGAGCGTCGGTGGGGGAGGGAGGGGATGGTACACACTGCTGTTACTGAGGGTCGGTGGGGGGAGGGAGGGGATGGTACACACTGCTGTTACTGAGCGTCGGTGGGGGGGAGGGAGGGGATGGTACACACTGCTGTTACTGAGCGTCGGTGGGGGAGGGAGGGGATGGTACACACTGCTGTTACTGAGGGTCGGTGGGGGGAGGGAGGGGATGGTACACACTGCTGTTACTGAGCGTCGGTGGGGGGAGGGAGGGGATGGTACACACTGCTGTTACTGAGTGTCGGTGGGGGGAGGGAGGGGATGGTACATACTGCTGTTACTGAGCGTCGGTGGGGGCAGGGTTGGGATGGTACACACTGCTGTTACTGAGCATCGGTGGGGGGAGGGAGGGGATGGTACACACTGCTGTTACTGAGCGTCGGTGGGGGGAGGGAGGGGATGGTACACACTGCTGTTACTGAGTGTCGGTGGGGGGTGGGGGGAGGGGATGGTACACACTGCTGTTACTGAGCGTCGGTGGGGGGAGGGAGGGGATGGTACACACTGCTGTTACTGAGCGTCGGTGGGGGGAGGGAGGGGATGGTACACACTGCTGTTACTGAGTGTCGGTGGGGGGAGGGAGGGAATGGTACACATTGCTGTTACTGCGTCGGTGGGGGAGGGGAGGGGACGGTACACACTGCTGTTACTGAGCGTCAGTGGGGGAGGGAAGGGATGGTACACACTGCTGTTACTGAGCGTCGGTGGGGGGAGGGAACGGATGGTACACACTGCTGTTACTGAGCGTCGGTGGGGGGAGGGAGGGTATGGTACACACTGCTGTTACTGAGCCTCAGTGGGGGGAGGGAGGGGATGTTTGTGGATGTGGGGCCTGACTACTGACCCTCCGACAGTGCGGAGCTCCCTTAGTACTGACCCTCCGACAGTGTGACATTCCCTCAGCACTGACCCTCCGACAGTGCGGCGCTCCCTCAGCACTGACCCTCCGACAGTGCAGCACTCCCTCAGCACTGACCCTCTGACAGTGCGGAGCTCCCTTAGTACTGACCCTCCGACAGTGCAACATTCCCTCAGCACTGACCCTCCGACAGTGCCCACTCCCTCAGCACTGACCCTCCAACAGTGCGGCACTACCTCAGCACTGACCCTCCGACAGTGCGGCACTCACTCAGCACTGACCCTCCGACAGTGCCCACTCCCTCAGCACTGACCCTCCAACAGTGCGGCACTACCTCAGCACTGACCCTCTGACAGTGCGGCACTCACTCAGCACTGACCCTCTGAAAGTGTGGCGCTCCCTCAGCACTGACCCTCCGACAGTGCCCACTCCCTCAGCACTGACCCTCCGACAGTGCGGCACTCCCTCAGCACTGACCCTCCGACAATGCGATGGTCCCTCAGCACTGACCCTCCGACAGTGCCCACTCCCTCAGCACTGACCCTCCAACAGTGCGGCACTCCCTTAGCACTGAGCCAGAGTTGAGCTGGGCTTTTTGGAATGGGACAGGGTGAGCAGGGAGATTACGGTTTGATTACATTCAGAAGTATTCAGAGGAGCAGTTGGAAATTTTCAGAATTATTTTCAAGATGTTACGGATACGGAATGTTTCCTCCTTTAATATATGACTGCACATTTGACTCCACAATGTTTTAATTGATTTCAAGAAAATCCTTTTGATGGATTGAGGTCGAGGATGTTTTTGTTACAGAATATGCCAGCAAAAGGAAATCCTCCGACAGGGGAGACAGCACGGGGTTAGATACAGAGTAAAGCTCCCTCTACACTGTCCCCATCAAACACTCCCAGGGACAGGGACAGCACAGGGTTAGATACAGAGTAAAGCTCCCTCTACACTGTCCCCCATCAAACACTCACAGGACAGGGATAGCACAGGGTTACATACAGAGTAAAGCTCTCTCTACACTGTCCCCATCAAACACTCCCAGGACAGGGACAGCACGGGTTTAGCTACAGAGTAAAGCTCCCTCTACACTGTCCCCCCCCATCAAACACTCCCAGGACAGGGACAGCACGGGGTTCGATACAGAGTAAAGCTCCCTCTACACTGTCCCCATCAAACACTCCCAGGATAGGGACAGCACAGGGTTAGATACAGAGGAAAGCTCCCTCTCCACTGTCCCCCATCAAACACTCCCAGGACAGGGACAGCACGGGGTTAGATACAGAGTAAAGCTCTCTCTACACTGTCCCCATCAAACACTCCCAGGACAGGGACAGCACGGGGTTAGCTACAGAGTAAAGCTCCCTCTACACTGTCCCCATCAAACACTCCCAGGACAGGGACAGCACGGGGTTAGATACAGAGTAAAGCTCCCTCTACACTCTCCCCATCAAACACTCCCAGGATAGGGACAGCACAGGGTTAGATACAGAGGAAAGCTCCCTCTCCACTGTCCCCCATCAAACACTCCCAGGACTACCAATGCTTTGAGCTAGTGAGGGCAGGAATAGGAGGATAGAGCCGATGAATGCATGGCTGAGGAGCTGGTGTATGGGAGAAGGATTCACATTTTTGGATCATTGGAATCCCTTTTGGGGTAGAAGTGACCTGTACAAGAAGGACTGATTGTACCTAAATTGGAAGGGGACTAATATACTGGCAGGGAAATTTGCTAGAACTGTTTGGGAGGATTTAAACTAGTAAGGGGGGGGGGGGGGACCCAGGGAGATAGTGAGGAAAGAGATCGATCTGAGACAGGTACAGCTGAGAACAGAAGTGATTCAAACAGTCAGGGCAGGCAGGGACAAGGTAGGACCAATAAATTAAACTGCATTTATTTCAAAACAAGGGGCCTAACAGGGAAGGCAGATGAACTCAGGGCATGGTTCAGAACATGGGACTGGGATATCATAGCAATTACGGAAACATGGCTCAGGGATGGGCAGGACTGGCAGCTTAATGTTCCAGGATACAAATTCTACAGGAAGGATAGAAAGGGAGGCAAAAGAGGAGGGGGAGTGGCATTTTTGATAAGGGATAGCATTACAGCTGTGCTGAGGGAGGATATTCCCAGAAATACATCCAGGGAAGTTATTTGGGTGGAACTGAGAAATAAGAAAGGGATGATCACCTTATTGGGATTGTATTACGGACCCCCCAATAGTCAGAGGGAAATTGAGAAACAAACTTGTAAGGAGATCTCAGCTATCTATAACAATAATAGGGTAGTTATGGTAGGGGATTTTAACTTTCCAAACATCGACTGGGACTGCCATAGTGTTAAAGGTTAAGATGGAGAGGAATTTCTTAAGTGTGTACAAGACAACTTTCTGATTCAGTATGTGGATGTACCTACTAGAGAAGGTGCAAAACTTGACCTACTCTTGGGAAATAAGGCAGGGCAGGTGACTGAGGTGTCAGTGGGGGAGCACTTTGGGGCCAGTGACCATAATTCTATTAGTTTTAAAATCGTGATGGAAAAGGATAGACCAGATCTAAAAGTTGAAGTTCTAAATTGGAGAAAGGCCAATTTTGACGGTATTAGGCAATAACTTTCGAAATTTGATTGGGGGCAGATGTTCGCAGGTAAAGGGACAGCTGGAAAATGGGAAGCCTTCAGAAATGAGATAACAAGAATCCAGAGAAAGCATATTCCAGTCAGGGTGAAGGGAAGGCTGGTAGGTGTAGGGAATGCTGGATGACTCAAGAAATTGAGGGTTTGGTTAAGAAAAAGAAGGAAGCATATGTCATGTGTAGACAGGAGAGATTGAGTGAATCCTTAGAAGAGTATAAAGGCACTAGGGGTATACTTAAGAGGGAAATCAGGAGGGCAAAACGAGGACATTGGAGATGAAGACAACAGGGACGGAGATTGCTTTGGCAAATAGAATTAAGGAGAATCCAAAAGGTTTTTTACAAATACATTAAGGATAAAAGGGTAACTAGGGAGAGAATAGGGCCCCTCAAAGATCAGCAAGGCGGCCTTTGTGTGGAGCCACAGAAAATGGGGGAGATACTAAATGAATATTTTGCATCAGTATTTACTGTGGAAAAGGATATGGAAGATATAGACTGTAGGGAAATAGATGGTGACATCTTGCAAAATGTCCAGGTTACAGAGGAGGAAGTGCTGGATGTCTTGAAACGGTTAAAGGTGGATAAATCCCCAGGACCTGATCAGGTGTACCCGAGAACACTGTGGGAAGCTAGAGAAGTGATTGCTGGGCCTCTTGCTGAGATATTTGTATCATCGATAGTCACAGGTGAGGTGTCGGAAGACTGGAGGTTGGCAAACGTGGTGCCACTGTTTAAGAAGGGCAGTAAAGACAAGCCAGGGAACTATAGACCGGTGAGCCTGACCTCGGTGGTGGGCAAGTTGTTGGAGGGAATCCTGAGGGACAGGATGTACATGTATTTGGAAAGGCAAGGACTGATTAGGGATAGTCAACATGGCTTTGTGCGTGGGAAATCATGTCTCACAAGCTTGATTGATTTTTTGAAGAAGTAACAAAGAGGATTGATGAGGACAGAGCAGTAGATGTGATCAATGTGGACTTCAGTAAGGCATTCGACAATGTTCCCCATGGGAGACTGATTAGCAAGGTTAGCTCTCATGGAATACAGGGAGAACTAGCCATTTGGATACAGAACTGGCTCAAAGGTAGAAGACAGAGGGTTGTTTTTCAGACTGGAGGCCTGTGACCAGTGGAGTGCCACAAGGATCGGTGCTGGACCCTCTACTTTTTGTCATTTACATAAATGATTTGGATGTGAGCATAAGAGGTACAGTTAGTAAGTTTGCAGATGACACCAAAATTGGAGGTGTAGTGGTCAGCGAAGATGGTTACCTCAGATTACAACAGGATCTTGACCAGATGGGCCAATGGGCTGAGAAGTGGCAGATGGAGTTTAATTCAGATAAATGCGAGATGCTGCATTTTGGGAAAGCAAATCTTAGCAGGACTTATACACTTAATGGGAAGGTCTGTTGGGGAGATTTCACTGGGGTGTTTAATGTAGGGCCAGGGAGGGTGACACTTCCAGCCCTGAAATGGTTAACAACAGCCAAGCGAGCTGCTGCTGGCGACTGCATGACTGCTGGAGCTTGTAAGGGATATGCATAGTGTTAATTAAATCTTGGAGCCTGTAAATACCAGCCAGTATCAATTGCCCCATCGAAACTCGGGATTAATAAAGAAACCGATCGGAATCTGTAACTGTTAGACAAGTGTGAATTGCTCTATCGGAACCTGTAACTAGTGAGTGTGAATGGCTCTATTTAAGTCTAAAGTTGATAAGTGTAATTGACAATTTAGTTAAACTGAAACTATTGAAAATGGCTAGCCGGTCAGACGCATAGTAATTCCTTGAAACAATGGACTATTGAATACGGGATCGGAACCGCTCCTGGGGATGGCTGAGCCATTGTCAAGCACAGCAGGAGCTGGACAGGCACTTCGATGCGGCCAATAGGAGGACGGATCCCCAGCGCGCGCAGATGAATGGACCAATGGGGAAGGCGAACTGACCGGGGACTCCAGGCAGCGCGAAGTATAATTGTGTCAAGTTTGAACGGGAAGGGAGAACGCCTTCTCCAACGAATGCATGCTTGTAGATTCGTTGTACCAGTTAAGATTCTGTGAATAAACGGCTGTCTGCGTCTAACCATAGTTGCCAGTGTGAGTCTCTCCTTCCGAAAGAACACGCAAAAATGGGACCCCGCGGGTCCGTCTTAACAGGTCCTAGGGAGTGTTGCTGAACAAAGAGACCTGGGAGAGTGCAGGTTCATAGCTCCTTGAAAGTGGAGTCACAGGTAGATAGGATAGTGAAGAAGGCGTTTGGTATGCTTTCCTTTATTGGTCAGAGTATTGAGTACAGGAGTTGGGAGGTCATGTTGCGGCTGTACAGGACATTGGTTCGGCCACTGTTGGAATATTGCATGCAATTCTGGTCTCCTTCCTATCGGAAAGATGTTGTGAAACTTGAAAGGGTTCAGAAAAGATTTACAAAGATGTTGCCAGGGTTGGAGGATTTGAGGTTGGAGGTTGGAGGGGCTGAATAGGCTGGGGCTGTTTTCCCTGGAGTGTCGGAGGCTGAGGGGTGACCTTTACAAAAGGGTAAGGTTTACAAAGTTATGAGGGGCATGGATAGGGTAAATAGACAATGTCTTTTCCCTGGGGTCGGGGAGTCCAGAACTAGAGGGGCATAGGTTTAGGGTGAGAGGGGAAAGATATAAAAGAGACCTAAGGGGCAACGTTTACACCCAGAGGGTGGTACGTGTATGGAATGAGCTGCCAGAGGATGTGGTGGAGGCTGGTACAATTGCAACATTTAAGAGGCATTTGGATGGGTATATGAATAGGAAGGGTTTGGAGGGAAATGGGCCAGATGGTGGCAGGTGGGACTAGGTTGGTTTGGGATATCTGGTCGGCATGGACAGGTTGGACCGAAGGGTCTGTTTCCGTGCTGTACATCTTTATGACTCTATGACAGGGACTGGACAGGGTTAGATACAGAGTAAAGCTCCCTCTACACTGTCCCCCATCAAACACTCCCAGGACAGGGACAGCATGGGGTTAGATACGGAGTAAAGCTTCCTCTACACTGTCCCCCAAAATTGCAGTAGAGTGAGTGAGAGAGAGGGAGGGAAAGCATTCCAGGAATTGTTTCTGCAGAGCCTGGCCGAATCTCTGTCAGTCCGTATATTTACGGAATGTTTAATCAGTGGGGGATGGATGAGCTTGGGGGTCGGGAATGGGAAAGGCGGAAACATGGATTTGAGTTATCAGCCATCATCCCATTGACTGGCCAAGTGGACGTGATGGGCTGAATGGCTTCCTGCTGTTCCTTCTTCTCTGAATCTCATGGAGGGAAGGCAGGCAGAGAGAGAACAGGGCTGAGAGTGAGAGAAAGAAACAGCAGTGAGAGAGTCGGGGGGAAGGGGGGAATGTGTGATGTGAGGGAGGGAGAGAAAGTGTTAGAGAGTGAGGTGCAGAGAGGGAAGGGAGGGAAGAGTTAGAGAGTGAAAGAGGGGAGTGCGTGACAAAGGAGAGAGAGTGAGTGAGAGAGAGAGAGAGAAGGTGTTAGAGGGAGAGACAGAGAGAAAGGGAGAGAGAGGGAGACAGAGAGAAAGGGAGAGAGAAAGAGAGGGGAGTCAATGATGGAAGAGACTGAGAGAGAAAGTGTGAGATAGAGAGTGAGCGACAGAGAGGGAGAGAGCAAGAGAGAGCGGGTAGTGAGTGATGGAAGAGAGAGAAAGTGTTAGATAGAGAGTGAGGGAGAGAAAGGGGTGAGGAGAGAGGGAGAGACAGAGCAGTGAGAGGAAGTGTAAGAAATGCCAAGAGGGAGAGGTGGAAGGTGGTGGAGGGAGAGAAAGAGTGGGATGGAACACGAGAAGCTCAAAGTTAAATTCTGGTTCCTTGCCCATCCCTTCTCACATCACCACCCAACACACCAGCCGGAGTGGTGTCATCACAGACCTCTGATCTTTGAACCCTGACCCTGTGTCCTGTTGCCCTGCTTCCCAGGACACATCACCTGCCGAGTGCGGCAGTGGTCATGTGACTGCGAGGGAGGAAACGGGGCTTGGATCATCTGGTGGCATTGAAGGATGCAACAGGGCTTTCTTCCACTGAACTGTTCTGAACAAACATTTCTACTCAGCAAGGGGCACAATCATTTGGGTTTGTATTAAATGTTAGGGTGACAAAGAGCAGCTTGTTTCCAACAGAGCATCATGCGTCAAGAGTTCTGGGCCAGGGTGGAGTCTGGGACTTTTCTGTCTATGATATTGGTACCAGCCTCTGAACACTCTGAGCTGAAGGCAACACACCCAGCTCCTGACCAGCTTGAGTCAGCACCACCTCCATCTCGGGATAGGCTTCCTACGGAAATTCATGGGTAAAAATAAACGTTTCAACTTTGTCCAGAGTCCAAAGGGGAAGGGCCAAGTCAAACAAGTGAAAGGTCCGTTCCACTGAGTCACTGAGCGAGGGGGATTATCAGGGAACTGATAAAGGGACAACAGTTTCATTAAAGAGCCTTATCAGAGTGCACACCGCCTCACCACAGGCAACTGTTGTACGCAAAGCACTCGCCTTTCCCTAGCCCCCACTTCTGCCCTCTCGGGAAGGCCTGAATGGTGTGCGCACAACAAGATCCCACAGGAGAATGGCCCAAGACTGCCAAACAAAATGAAAGTGATGACTTGAGGGACAAGATTCTTGGCTGGAGATTTTCCAGAGGGATCGATCCCAGTTTCCGGACTCATTATCAAACAAACCAACACCACACCACCCCCCCCCCACCCCATTCCCCAACTGCCCGTCCATCCTCCAACCTGCTCTCTCCACACCACCCCCAGCCTGTGCCACTGCCCCCCTGCTACAGACTGGCGAGAGGGCCAAAGAGAGAGGGGGGAGTGCCAAACTTTCACTTGCATTGTGTCTGCAGGACATCCTTTCTGACATTGGGTAACGCGGCCCAACTCCCCCCAAAACTCCGAGGGTGAGCTGTCACAGGGATTATCGTTACACGCTCCATTTCCCAAGTGTTCACCTCAACCCCCCCCCCAAACATTCCCCCCCGCCCCCACCCCGCCTCAAATATCTCCCGACGCAGCACCTCAAGATCGAGATGCTGACCAAACTCAACTCTGGGGTGACTGTGTTGATTATATAGAGCCCTAGCCTGGATGGGGGCTGGGTGGGGAGATGGAGTGGGAGCTTGCGCTTGAGATGACCCTATCCAGGAGCAGAGGGGGGCATTCGACCCATCGACTCAGCTCCGCCATCCAATAACATCACAACAAATCTGATCACCCTCAGCTCCATTCGGCTGCTGCCATTTGTCCCATTCCCCTTATTCGCCATGACTGCGTCAAGCTCTGTCTCTCTTCAATATACTCACCATCAATATTATAGGGTGACACGGTGGCTCAGTGGTTAGCACTGCTGCCTCCCAGAGCCAGGGACCCCGGTTCAATTCCAGCCTCAGGTAACTGTCTGTGTGGAGCTTGCACATTTTCCCCATGTCTGCGTGGGTTTCCTCCAGGTGCTCCAGTTTCCTCCTACAGGTCAGGGTGGATTGGCCGTGCTAAATTGTCCCATAATGCCCAGGGATGTGCAGGTTAGGGTGGATTGGCCATGCTAAATTGTCCCATAGTGCCCAGGGATGTGCAGGTTAGGGTGGATTGGCCATGCTAACTTATCACATAGTGCCCACGGATGTGCAGGTTAGGGTGGATTGGCCATGCTAAATTGTCCCATAGTGCCCAGGGATGTGTAGGTTAGGGTGGATTGGCCATGCTAAATTATCACATAGTGCCCAGGGATGTGTAGTTTAGGATGGATTGGCCATACTACATTGTCCCATAGTGCTCAGGGATGTGTAGGTTAGATGCATTTGTTAGGGGTAAATGTAGAGTAGTAGGGGTAAGGGAATGGGTCTCGATGGGTTGCTCTTCGAAGGGTCAGTGTGGACCTGTTGAACCGAAGGGCCTGTTTCTACATTGTGTGATGAGAGACAGTCACTCTGCCTCGACATCCGTCTCTGGAAAGAATTCCTCGCATTCACTCCCCTCAGAGAGAGGAAATTCCTCCCCATCTCTGTCTCAGATGGGTGACGCCATATTGTAAGATTAATCCCTGAGGTCTGAGACCCTCCCACAAGGGGAACAAGCTCACCGCACCTAACATTTTTCCTCGTTTCAATAAAGTAATTTCTCATTCTCTGCCCTCCAGTGAGTACAGGACAAAACCACTCAATCACATCTCCACACCACAGGCCCTCCTTTTCCAGGTGCAATCTCCTGAACCCTCTCAGGACTGTCTTCAATGCCAGTCGACCTGTCCTTTGTCAAAGGGCACAAGACAATCCACAGGTTCCAGGTATGGTTCAACCTCGTCCAGCCGCACTGTCGGAGGGTCAGTGCTGAGGGAGTGCCGCACAGTCAGAGGGTCAGTGCTGAGGGAGTGCCGCAAAGTCGGAGGGTCAGTGCTGAGGGAGTGCCGCACTGTCGGAGGGTCAGTGCTGAGGGAGTGCCGCAAAGTCGGAGGGTCAGTGCTGAGGGAGTGCCGCACTGTCGGAGGGTCAGTGCTGAGGGAGAGCCGCACTGTCGGAAGGTCAGTGCTGAGGGAGTGTCACACTGTTGGAGGGTCAGTGCTGAGGGAGTGCCGCAGTGTCAGAGGGTCAGTGCTGAGGGAGTGCCGCACTGTTGGAGGGTCAGTGCTGAGGGAGTGCCGCAGTGTCAGAGGGTCAGTGCTGAGGGAGTGCCGCACTGTCAAAGGGTCAGTGCTGAGGGAGTGCTGCACTGTCAGAGGGTCAGTGCTGAGGGAGTGCCGCAGTGTCAGAGGGTCAGTGCTGAGGGAGTGACGCACTGTCAAAGGGTCAGCGCTGAGGGAGTGCTGCACTGTCAGAGGGTCAGTGCTGAGGGAGTGCCGCAGTGTCAGAGGGTCAGTGCTGAGGGTGCGCCGCACTGTCAGAGGGTCAGTGCTGAGGGAGTGCTGCACTGTCGGGGGGTCAGTGCTGAGGGAGTGCCGCACTGTCAGAGGGTCAGTGCTGAGGGAGTGCCGCACTGTCAGAGGGTCAGTGCTGAGGGAGGGCTGCACTGTCGGGGGGTCAGTGCTGATGGAGTGCCGCACTGTCGGGGGGTCAGTGCTGAGGGAGTGCTGCACTGTTGGAGGGTCAGTGCTGAGGGAGTGCCGCACTGTCGGAGGGTCAGTGCTGATGGAGTGCCACACTGTCGGAGGGACAGTGCTGAGGGAGTGTCGCACTGTTGGAGGGTCAGTGCAGAGCGAGCGCTGCACTGTCGGAGGGTCAATGCTGAGGAAGTGCCGCACTGTCGGAAGGTCAGCGCTGAGGGAGCGCCGCACTGTCGGAGGGTCAGTGCTGAGGGAGCGCCGCACTGTCGGGGGGTCAGTGCTGAGGGAGTGGGCACTGTCGGAGGGTCAGTGCTGAGGGAGCACCGCACTGTCGGCGGGTCAGTGCTGAGGGAGTGGGCACTGTCAGAGGGTCAGTGCTGAGGGAGTGCCGCACTGTCGGAGGGTCAGTGCTGAGGGAGTGGGCACTGTCGGAGGGTCAATGCTGAGGAAGTGCCGCACTGTCAGAGGGTCAGTGCTGAGGGAGCGCCGCACTGTCGGGGGGTCAGTGCTGAGGGAGTGGGCACTGTCGGAGGATCAGTGCTGAGGGAGCACCGCACTGTCGGCGGGTCAGTGCTGAGGGAGTGGGCACTGTCAGAGGGTCAGTGCTGAGGGGGCACCGCAGTGTCGGAGGGTCAGTGCTGAGGACGTGCTGCACTGTCGGAGGGTCAGTGCTGAGGGAGCACCGCACTGTCCGCGGGTCAGTGCTGAGGGAGCGCCGCACTGTCGGAGGGTCAGTGCTGAGGGAGTGCCGCACTGTCGGAGGGTCAGTGCTGAGGGAGGGCCGCACTGTCGGCGGGTCAGTGCTGAGGGAGCGCCGCACTGTCGGAGGGTCAGTGCTGAGGGACTGCCGCACTGTCGGAGGGTCAGTGCTGAGGGAGTGCCGCACTGTCGGAGGGTCAGTGGTGAGGGAGCGCCGCACTGTCGGAGGGTCAGTGCTGAGGGAGTGCCGCACTGTCGGAGGGACAGTGCTGAGGGAGTGCCGCACTGTCGGAGGGTCAGTGGTGAGGGAGTGCCGCACTGTCGGAGGGTCAGTGCTGAGGGAGTGCCGCACTGTCGGAGGGTCAGTGCTGAGGGAGTGCCGCACTGTCGGAGGGTCAGTGCTGAGGGAGCGCCGCACTGTCGGAGGGTCAGTGCTGAGGGAGCGCCGCACTGTCGGAGGGTCAGTGCTGAGGGAACGCCGCACTGTCGGAGGATCAGTGCTGAGGGAGTGCCACACTGTGGGAGGATCAGTGCTGAGGGAGTGCCACACTGTCGGAGGGTCAGTGCTGAGGGAGTGCCACACTGTCAGAGGATCAGTGCTGAGGGAATGCCGCACTGTCGGAGGGTCAGTGCTGAGGGAATGCCGCACTGTCGGAGGGTCAGTGCTGAGGGAGTGCTGCACTGTCAGAGGGTCAGTGCTGAGGGAGTGCCGCAGTGTCAGAGGGTCAGTGCTGAGGGTGCGCCGCACTGTCAGAGGGTCAGTGCTGAGGGAGTGCTGCACTGTCGGGGGGTCAGTGCTGAGGGAGTGCCGCACTGTCAGAGGGTCAGTGCTGAGGGAGTGCCGCACTGTCAGAGGGTCAGTGCTGAGGGAGGGCTGCACTGTCGGGGGGTCAGTGCTGATGGAGTGCCGCACTGTCGGGGGGTCAGTGCTGAGGGAGTGCTGCACTGTTGGAGGGTCAGTGCTGAGGGAGTGCCGCACTGTCGGAGGGTCAGTGCTGATGGAGTGCCACACTGTCGGAGGGACAGTGCTGAGGGAGTGTCGCACTGTTGGAGGGTCAGTGCAGAGCGAGCGCTGCACTGTCGGAGGGTCAATGCTGAGGAAGTGCCGCACTGTCGGAAGGTCAGCGCTGAGGGAGCGCCGCACTGTCGGAGGGTCAGTGCTGAGGGAGCGCCGCACTGTCGGGGGGTCAGTGCTGAGGGAGTGGGCACTGTCGGAGGGTCAGTGCTGAGGGAGCACCGCACTGTCGGCGGGTCAGTGCTGAGGGAGTGGGCACTGTCAGAGGGTCAGTGCTGAGGGAGTGCCGCACTGTCGGAGGGTCAGTGCTGAGGACGTGCCGCACTGTCGGAGGGTCAGTGCTGAGGGAGTGTCGCACTGTCGGAGGGTCAATGCTGAGGAAGTGCCGCACTGTCAGAGGGTCAGTGCTGAGGGAGCGCCGCACTGTCGGGGGGTCAGTGCTGAGGGAGTGGGCACTGTCGGAGGATCAGTGCTGAGGGAGCACCGCACTGTCGGCGGGTCAGTGCTGAGGGAGTGGGCACTGTCAGAGGGTCAGTGCTGAGGGGGCACCGCAGTGTCGGAGGGTCAGTGCTGAGGGAGCACCGCACTGTCCGCGGGTCAGTGCTGAGGGAGCGCCGCACTGTCGGAGGGTCAGTGCTGAGGGAGTGCCGCACTGTCGGAGGGTCAGTGCTGAGGGAGGGCCGCACTGTCGGCGGGTCAGTGCTGAGGGAGCGCCGCACTGTCGGAGGGTCAGTGCTGAGGGACTGCCGCACTGTCGGAGGGTCAGTGCTGAGGGAGTGCCGCACTGTCGGAGGGTCAGTGGTGAGGGAGCGCCGCACTGTCGGAGGGTCAGTGCTGAGGGAGTGCCGCACTGTCGGAGGGACAGTGCTGAGGGAGTGCCGCACTGTCGGAGGGTCAGTGGTGAGGGAGTGCCGCACTGTCGGAGGGTCAGTGCTGAGGGAGTGCCGCACTGTCGGAGGGTCAGTGCTGAGGGAGTGCCGCACTGTCGGAGGGTCAGTGCTGATGGAGCGCCGCACTGTCGGAGGGTCAGTGCTGAGGGAGCGCCGCACTGTCGGAGGGTCAGTGCTGAGGGAACGCCGCACTGTCGGAGGGACAGTGCTGAGGGAGCGCCGCACTGTCGGAGGGTCAGTGCTGAGGGAGCGCCGCACTGTCGGAGGGACAGTGCTGAGGGAGAGCCGCACTGTCAGAGGGTCAGTGCTGAGGGAGCGCCGCACTGTCAGAGGGTCAGTGTTGAGGGAGTGCCACACTGTCAGAGGATCAGTGCTGAGGGAATGCCGCACTGTCGGAGGGTCAGTGCTGAGGGAGCGCTGCACTGTTGGAAGTTAAGTACCTGAGAGAGTGCTGCACTGTCAGAGGGTCAGTGCTGAGGGAGTGCCGCACTGTCGGAGGATCAGTGCTGAGGGAGTGCCACACTGTGGGAGGATCAGTGCTGAGGGAGTGCCACACTGTCGGAGGGTCAGTGCTGAGGGAGTGCCACACTGTCAGAGGATCAGTGCTGAGGGAATGCCGCACTGTCGGAGGGTCAGTGCTGAGGGAATGCCGCACTGTCGGAGGGTCAGTGCTGAGGGAGTGCCGCACTGTCGGAGGGTCAGTGCTGAGGGAATGCCGCACCGTCGGAGGGTCAGTGCTGAGGGAGCGCCACACTGTCGGAGGATCAGTGCTGAGGGAGTGGGCACTGTCGGAGGGTCAGTGCTGAGGGAATGCCGCACTGTCGGAGGATCAGTGCTGAGGGAGCGCCACACTGACAGAGGTGTTGATTTCCGAGGAGAGAGTAAACTGAGATATTTGCGAGTGAGGGTGAGTGTTGTTTTGCAGTGGGTGATCATTTGCAGCTCCAAGTCCTGCAGGCAATACTGTTCCCTCAACCTGTATCCCCAATCACGGCGATCCCAGACATTGTAACATCACTGGTGTTATGAAGGTGTGAGGGATACTGTATCTTTAAGAGAGTTGAAGGAGTTAGCAAGCAGACAGAGTACCAAAGAATTTACAACGTAATGGTTTGTCCAACAGCTCGCAGGTTGCCATGAGACAAAAATAATTCAAATTCAGCCAATCAGTTTAAATTTTGCCCCAAGATACTAAACCCCAAACAAGCTTGAATTTGGTATTTTGACAATATTAACACCAATGAAATGATCTGATGCTTTGTCGTATAAATATTAAACAAATTGAAAAATTGGAGGAGAACCACCAACACATGCCACCAACACATGCAGACTGCCCACAGAATAGCTCGCTTCGGGCTACCTTTATCTATCATCGACCTGTGAAACAGAAATCCCGAGGAAAGAGAAAAGAAGACAGGGGAAGATACAAGGAAAAGATTTGACAGCTGGCTGGTTTTGTAATTTGAATATTTTGGTAAAACATAACTGGGGTTTTTAATTGGACCAGTATTGTAGAAGGGAAAGTTAAAGATAGGTTAGAGAAAGGAATTGTAAATAGTTGTTAGTTAATATTCTATGTTAGAATTCTAAAAAAAGGTTGTTAATTTTTATTTGCAATGGTGATCTTTGGGATAGTTCTTTGCCTCTGGAATTTTCACAGATTACCAGACGGGATGAATCATTTCTGTGTTGCAGGTTTAAATTAATCAGGAGGGTTCAGCCCGTGTCATAACAATTTGGGGGCTTTTGTCTGCCATTTGAACTGGTTTAGACAGATTTGGATAGATGTCGAGGGTGGGGGGGGGGGGGGTCTGAAAAATCCCAGCTGATTTCAACACATGCAGGTTAGTGTCCTAGATCTTTGAAAAAAATGTAGATGAGACGGTTTGTTCAGTTTCGGTGACTTGTGGTTGATTAAATTAAAAGTGAAAGAAATGGCTCTTAAAATTGCTAAAGAGGATGTGGGATTTGAAGATGTTTCTCAAATTTGCCAAGAAAGTTTAGAAGAAAATAAACAGGCCATGCTTTTAGAATTAGCAAAGAAGTTAGATTTGGGTTTAACCAAGGATAAAAGTAAAGCTGAAATTGTAAGGGAATTACACAAACATTTAGGTGTATTAGAGAAACAGACAAGTGCAAGTGAAAAACATAAATTACAATCAAGGAAAATGGAGTTAGAAGATAAAGAAAGAGAGAGAGAAAGAGAAGGAGAGGGAGAGAGAGAGAGAAGGTTCTTGGCTGAGGAAAGAGAGAGAAGAAAGGGAGAGAGAAAGAGAGACAACTTGAACATGAGAAGTCGCGACTTAGTCAGAAAAGTCAAGTTAACAGGATGGAGGTTAAAAGATTGCGCAGCATGGTGGCTCAGTGGTTAGCACTGCTGCCTCACAGCACCAGGGTCCCAGTTTCGATTCCAGCCTCAGGCGACTGTCTGTGTGGAGTTTGCACATTCTCCCCGTGTCTGCGTGGGTTTGCTCCGGTTTCCTCCCACAGTCCAAAGATGTGCAGGTCAGGTGAATTGGCCATGCTAAATTGCCCATAGTGTTAGGTGCATTAGTCAGAGGGAAATGGGTCTGGGTGGGTTACTCTGCGGAGGGTCGGTGTGGACTGGTTGGGTTGAAGGGCCTGTTTCCACACTGTAGGGAATCTAATCTAGAATGTACATATATGTCTAAACCCGGCCACGTTTTGATGAGAAAGATGCTGAAGCCTTCTTTATTTCATTTGAAAAATTGGCTCGGCAGATGGAGTGGTCTGAGGACTTATGGGTAATGCTAGGGCAGACTAAACTGGTAGGCAGAACTAGTGAGGTATTTGCCGCGCTGTCAGATGAGGGGTCAAGAGATTATGAAGAGGTTAAACAGGCTTTTTTAAGTGCTTATGAATTGGTACCAGAAGCATATAGACAGCGGTTCAGAAACATAAAGAAGGAACCAAGTCAGACTTATGCTGAAAATGTGTTGCTGGAAAAGCGCAGGACGTCAGGCAACATCCAAGGATCAGGAGAATCAACGTTTCGGGCATAAGCCCTTCTTCAGGAATCCCTTCAGGAAGCCATTCCTGAAGAAGGGATTATGCCCGAAACGTCGATTCTCCTGTTCCTTGGATGCTGCCTGACCTGCTGTGCTTTTCCAGCAACACATTTTCAGCTCTGATCTCCAGCATCTGCAGTCCTCACTTTCTCCTCCAAGTCAGACTTATGTTGAGTTCAAAAGAATTAAACAGTCATTTTGATCGATGGGTGTTGTGCTTTAAAAATAGATAAGACCTTTGATACTCTACAAGAGAGTATTCTGCTGGAGGAGTTTGAAAACTCACTTCCAGAGATGGTAAGAATTCATGTGGAGGAACAGAAAGTTCAGGAAGTGATAAGGGCAGCAGAGATGGCAGATGAATATACATTGGGGCATAAGAGGGATAGAAGTTGGGAGAAGAGGAGATCCTATTTTAATAAACCAACTGGTAAGAATTTACCACAGAATTTTTTAAAAAGCCTAAGAGGGTGGAAAGGAGGTGAAAGGTCTCAGGTGTTTTCACTGTAATGGAGTGGAACACAGAAAATTACAGTGCCAGTGGTTTCAGAAGAACACTGGGAAATGCTGCTTTCATTGCCAGAAGGTGGGACATGTAAAGTCCCAGTGCTGGTCATTAAAGCAAGGCACTGTAGGAAAAGATGTGGTAAAAGGAGCTAAGCCAGTGGCATTAGTGAAAGTTGTAAAGGAGACCTCAAGAAGAGTCGAGGAGCTGCAGGTGAGTGCACAGCTTGGGCAGGGGCTGGGTATGGAGTTAGTACCTGATCTCTACAAAGAATTTGCATCTGTGGGTAAAGTTTACTCAGAAAGAATGGAGGGAGGAGGATAAGAAGTTATAGTTTTGAGAGATACAGGATCTAACCAGTCACTGATAGTAAGGGATGAGTGAATATGCACTCTTTCTGATCTGTGACTGGAGAGTGTGGTGGGAGAGATGGACAGAAATCCCGTGTTCCCCTCTGTAAAGATCAGGTTGCATTGCCAACTCCAGACTGGGGAAGTTACAGTGGGTCTGATTGACAGAGTGTCAGTTCCAGGAATACGGTTTGTTCTTGGGAATGATTTGGCAGGATCCAAGGTGGGAGTGACACCCCTTGTTGTAGAGAAGCCCAAGGAAGTCCAAGAAACTGAGGGGTTAAAACAGAAATATCCTGGTATTTTCCCAGACTGTGTGGTAACCAGATCCCACTGTCATGAGTCACAGCACGAAGCAAAAACGAAAGGGAGAGATGAAGGAGTTGAGGTTCAGTTAGCGGATACCCTGTTGGACGTAATGGTGCACGAAAGCTTGAACAGGCAGAGGGTCAGACAGAAGTGTTTAGTCCTGAATGGCTCAGGAACTTGCAACAGCAAAACAAGATGATAAAAGATATATATGTGGATGTGTACTCTGAAAAGGAGGCACAGAATCTTCCGGTGCGTTATTATCTGAAAGACAGAATCCTCAGACAGAAATGGAGACCACGGCAGGTTAGTGCAGAGGAGAAATGGGCCGAAGTGCACCCGGATGCGTTGCCGGTTGCATACAGACAGGACGTGTTACAGGTAGCACATGAACTACATGAGGAGGTCACCTAGGGGTACAAAATATTCAGGCTAAGGTACAAAAATATTTTTATTGGCCTGGAATGCACAAGGATGTGGTTAATTTTTGCCATGCGTGTCATACATGCTAAATGGTAAGTAAGCTACAGGTGGTAATGAAACCAGCAGCTTTGTTGCCAGTTCCCGCATTTGAAGAACCTTTCATGTGGGTTATAATTGATTGTGTAAGTCCCCTCCCGAGAACTAAGAGAGGGAAAGAACTGGAGAAACAGGTGTTAGTTACTGCCTCGCAGAATGAGGGATCAAATCCAGACGATGTGGATTATGAGGTGCCTCAAAATATGTTAAAAAATAAAAAGTCATTGAGGAGTGGGATTGGTTAGTAAGCTATCGGTCTCAGGAGCATAGAACGCAGCTGAAAGATTCGTTACTGCAGTTTGAGGACATATGTAAGAATCAGATGGGGAGGCCTAATGCTATTGTATATGAAGTAGACGTAGGGAATGCTGTTCCAATAAAACAACACCCCTATCGGCTTAATCCTTTCAAAGCCAGATAGGTCCAGATGGAGGTGGAGGCCATGCTCAACGAGGATATCATCGAACCAAGCCAGAGCGAATGGAGTTTGCCCATCATCTTTGTTCCCAAACCAGGTGGGACTCAATGATTCTGCGTGGATTATCAGAAGGTCAACGCAGTTACAAAATCGGACTCCTATCCAATTCTGGGATTGGAGGACTGTATCGAGAAAGTCGGACAAGCCAGTTACATCACCAATTTGGACTTACTGCGTGGTTACTGGCAGGTACCTTTATCGGAGTCGGCGAAAGAAATTTCTGCATTTGTAACCCCAAATGGGCTATATCAGTTTAAAGTGATGCCCTTTGGAATGAAGAACGCACCCACCACATTCCAAAGACTCATGAACAGAGTTGTGGCTGGGTCAACAAACTGTGCGGTCTATTTGGACGATGTAGTGATCTTTAGTAAGTCCTGGAAAGATCACATGATACAGCTGGCAGAGCTCTTTGAATGACTATGAGAAGCAAAACTGGTGATAAACTTAAATAAAATAGAATTCGCGAAAGCAGAGGCGCCGTTCTTGGGACGTAACACCGGTAATGGAAGATTGACCCCACGGAACGCAAAGACGAAGGAATTTCCACGAACAATCTTGAAGAAAGTGCTTCGATTCTTAGGACTCAGCGGAATCTATTGGAAGTTTGTTCCAAACCTCAACAGTGTGGTGACACCATCAACCAATTTGCTGAAGAAGAACACAAAATTTCGGTGGACAGAACAATGCCGGGAGGCATTCAAAAATTTGAAATTGATATTAACCACCAAACCAGTTTTAGCTACACCAAACTTTTCAACAGTTTTTCAAGTTGCCATCAATGCCAATGACATAGGAGTTGGAGCTGTACTCCTCCAGGAAGGTGAGGATGGGATTGAACTGCCAGTTGGTTACTTTTCAAAGAAGATCAGCATCCAGCAGAGGAAATACTCCACAATCGAAAAGGAACGATTGTGTCCAGTACTGGCCTCACGGCATTTTAATGTGTATGTCACGAACAATGTGTCGGAGATGATTGTGTACATGAATCACAATCCTCTTACATTCTTGGAAACCTTTAAAGACAAGAATATGAGACTATTTCGTTGGAGACTTTTAATTTACAAATCGTGCATGTTGCAGGTTGTAAGAATGTAATCGCAGATATGTTATCGCGGATTGAACTGATAAAGTTAAGATACATGAATTTAATATTCTATACAGCTGGGAGGAAGTTAATATGCATTTTGATTAAAGTTATCTGTATGTTACAGTAGTGCATTTAAAGAATAGAAAAAAAAGCCATCTTTTTATTATGACGGTTCATTTATTCTTAAGGGGAGGTGTTATGAAGGTGTAAGGGATACTGTACCTTTAAGAGAATTGAAGAACTTAGCAAGCATTTACAATGTAACATTTGATCCAGCAACTAGCAGTACCTGGGCTGCTATCAGACAAAAAACAAATTCAAATTTGGCGAGTTAAAATTATGCCCCAAGATGCTAAATTCCAATCAAGTTTGAATTTGGTATTTTGACAATATTAACACCAATGAAACGATCTGATGCTTTGGGATATAAGACCAAGAAAGATTGAACTGCCAAGCCACCAACACATGCAGACTGCCCACAGAATAGCTCTCTTAAAGGTACCTTTATCTATCAACAACATGTGAACCAGATATCCTGAGGAAGGAGAAAAGAAGACGGGGAAGATACAAGGAAAAGATTCGACAGTTGGTTGGTTTTGAAATTTGAATATTTTGGTCAAATCTTAATTGGGGGAGGGGTTTATCAGACAATTATTGCAGAAAGGAAAGTAAAAGAAAGATTAGAGAAAGGAGTTATAAATAGTTGTTAGTTAATATTCTATGTTAGAATTTTTTTTTAAAAGTTGTTAATTTTTATTTTAAATAGTGACCTTTAGGATAGTTCTTGGCCTCTGGAATTTTCACAGATTACTGCACGGGATTAATCTTCTTGGGGTTGCAGGTTTAAATTAGCAGGGACTGTTTTCCCCATGTCGTAACACTGGTCGTGGAGTGTTCCTTTGAGCAGGCTGGTCAGGAACATTCAGTTCCATTAGGGGTGAATGGAACAGGTTGAAATCCTAAAACTCCCCTTCAAATCCACCTCAATGTTCATCTCATAGAGAACACTGCCATGTGGAATCAGGTCCTTCAGCCCATTGATTTCCAGACTAGCTCAAATGCCAACCTGCTTCTTTCATATATTCACTGCAGAGGGACAGATGAAATTTCGGCACTTTCTGTCCATTAGCAAATCCATGAGCAATGTCAGAAGCCACAAAATGATACTAAACAGATCAGCCTAATCTTATTTTAGCACGGGACAGACTGCCAAAGCAGTGTACTAGAAAAAGCCATGAAATCAGTGCAGTTCGAGAGGTTGGGAATTCTGGCTTTCAACAAGGGAGTCATTTGTCAGTAAATATTTAGCTAGTGTGTGCACAGCCAACATTAATATTCCCACATCTAGTCAACGAATCGGGAGTTAGATACTATCGGATTTACTGTCTTAATCTCTTCTTAAAATACATCTGCCTTTCCAAAACTGTCTCATGAGCAGAATATTTGATCATCAGCGTTGAATTGATTTTGGTGGAATAAATACCTTTCACCACGACCCCTGCCAAATCCTTTTCCCAACTGGCATCCAGTTCGGAACTGTTCCCAACTTGGCAGAACCGAGACGAGCAGGAAAACAGGCGTGAGAAACAGCTACCCTTTACCTGCCCCGGGAATATCGGATAGGAACAGTGTAAAGGGAGCTTTACTCCATAATCTACTCCATGCTGTCCCTGTCCAGGGAGTGTTTGATGGGAGACAGTGTAGAGGGAGTTTTACTCTGTATCTAACCCCATGCTGTCCCCGTCCTAGGAGTGTTTGATGGGGGACAGTGTAGAGGGAGCTTTACTCTGTATCTAACCTCATGCTGTCCCTGTCCTGGGAGTGTTTGATGGGGGACAGTGTAGAGGGAGCTTCACTCTGTATCTATCCTTGTGCTGTCTCTGTCCTGCGAATGTTTGATGGGGGACAGTGTAGAGGGAGCTTTACTCTGTATCTAACCCCGTGCTGTCCCTGTCCTGGGAGTGTTTGATGGGGGACAGTGTAGAGGGAGCTTTACTCTGTATCTAACCTTGTGCTGTCCCTGTCCTGGGAGTGTTTGATGGGGGACAGTGTAGAGGGAGCTTTACTCTGTATCTAACCCTGAGCTGTCCCTGTCCTGGGAATGTTTGATGGGGGACAGTGTAGAGGAAGCTTTACTTTGTATCTAACCCCGTGCTGTCCCTGTCCTGGGAGTGTTTGATGGGGGACAGTGTAGAGGGAGCTTTACTCTGTATCTAACCCCGTGCTGTCCCTGTCCTGGGAGTGTTTGATGGGGGACAGTGTAGAGGGAGCTTTACTCTGTATCTAACCCCGTGCTGTCCCTGTCCTGGGAGTGTTTGATGGGGGACAGTGTAGAGGGAGCTTTACTCTGTATCTAACCCCGTGCTGTTCCTGTCCTGGGAGTGTTTCATGGGGGACAGTGTAGAGGGAGCTTAACTCTATATCTAACCCCACGCTGTCCTTGATTGGGTGGACAGTTGGTGGCAGCACCATCATTGCGGGCTGTGTCTTCACTAGGGATCCTGAGCCCGGGAAATCCCTCCTTACACCTCTCTGCCTCTCTCTCTCCATGCCCTCCCCAACACCACCCACCCCCCCCCCCCCCCCCTCCACCTCTAGAGTCTCCTTCAACATGGATGGTGTTTGAGTGAGGGTATGGTTACCTCTGGAGCTGTGTCCCAGTGTGGAAACTTCTGCTGAAGTAAATCAGCCTGGGATGATTTGAGAATTGAAATCGCAAATTACTGCTGTCACAAGCATTGGCTGAAGGCAAGGAACCCAGAGATTTTCTGATGAGAGAACAGTTAATTGGGAAATGAATGAGAAACTTGATCGCTGAATTCCACAGGCCAGAAATCAACATTGGGATTGTTTACCATCTGAAAGTAAAAACACATGTCTCAGTGAACAAGTGGATTAATTTCTGTGAGAACGGGATACTTCACTTGAATCAGTTAAGAGTGTAAACTGTTAGATGGCTGAGCGTCAGGATCAGCCACTCTGGGAGGAGAAAGTGAGGGCTGCAGATGCTGGAGATCAGAGCTGAAAATGTGTTGCTGGAAAAGCGCAGCAGGTCAGGCAGCATCCAGGGAGCAGGAGAATCGACGTTTCGGGCATGATTCCTGAAGAAGGGCTCATGCCCGAAACGTCGATTCTCCTGCTCCTTGGATGCTGCCTGACCTGCTGCGCTTTCCCAGCAACACATTTTCAGCTCAGCCACTCTGGGTCCAAGCTCCCACTCTGGATAACTGATGATGTGAATCTACCAGAGTTCGTTGCTGGGATCTTTTTGTCCTCACAATCGTCACTGATCCTCCATGTCGTTCTCGCGGATGTTACTTCGACCCTCTCCACCTCCCGACTGCAACCGTGACCCCTGAGGTGGGATAGCATCGCACAAGATCTCACTTCAGTGGGGGAGAATTTGGCCACTTTGCCCGTCGAGTCCACTCCACCATTTGACGGCGGCTGCCATGTTTCTCCAGCCCATTTCCCCCCCTGCCTTCGCCCCGTGGCCCTCGATCCCCTCCCCGATGACAAACCTCTGTCTTTACATCCCGGCCTCCGCTGCGCCTCTGTGGCCATGGGCTCCTCAGGCTGACCTCTATCGGCACCTTCCCTCGCTCCATTGCGACGCACAGTCCCAACAGAGTGTCCCTTCCACACGACTCCTTCAACCTTCAGGAGATGGGGAATTCACGAGAACGGTTCCAGGGTGGAGAGGCTTTCTTCACTTGTGTTGATGAGAATTCCAGGAATGTCACATCAGAACAAGGCCCGGGAATGGCTGATCTCAACTGCGCCTCAACTCTACTTTCCTCTCCATAACACCTCAACCCATCACTAATACAAATCCGTCATAGAGTCTGACAGCATGGAAACAGACCCTTCGGCCCAACCAGTCCATACCGACCCTAGTTCCGAGTCCCACCAGCCTGCTCCTGGCCCATCTCCCTCCAAGTCCTTATCCAAATGTCTTTTAAACGTTGTAACTGTCCCCCCACTTCCTCAGGAAGTTCATTCCTCATACAAACCACCCTCTGGGTAAAAACATTGCCCACCCCCCCTTCAATATCCTTTTTAAATATCCCCCTCTCTCGGCAAAAGATAGCCTTAAATTTACTCAAAGTCCTAGCATTCAACAGATTGAACGCTGGCCAAATCTGGTTCATTGTGAATGTTGTGACTTGTAAAACATTAACTAATGTTCACAATACTCACCTGCAAACACTCACTCAAATTCAAACATTGCCCGCAATCCTCCAAGATCTCGCACTCCTCCGCTGTTTCACCTGGCAAGGTGTCATACCGGATTCGCTACGTTAACCTCTCTCTCTCTCCACAGATGTTGCCACACCTGCAGAGTTTCTCCAGCAGTCCCCTTGCTTGCTTTCACTCTGTCAGTGAGTCAGACAGTCAGAGGGTCATAGAGATGCTTGGCACAGGAACAGACCCCTTGATCCACCTCGTCCATGCCGACCAGATATCCCAACCCAGTCTAGTCCCACCTGCCAGCACCCGGCCCATATCCCTCCAAACCCTTCCTATTCATATACCCATCCAGATGCCTTTTCAATGTTGTAATTGTACCAGCCTCCACCACATCCTCTGGCAGCTCATTCCATACCCGTACCACCCTCTGTGTGAAGACGTTGTCTCTTAGGTCCCTTTTATATCTTTCCCCTCTCACCCTAAACCCATGCCCCTCTAGTTCTGGACTCCCCCACCCCAGGGAAAATACCTTGTCTATTTATCCTATCCATGCCCCTCATGATTTTATAAACCTCTGTAACTCCCCTCTAGCCCTTACACCCCTCCCTATCGCTGAAACCTTCTCCAGCCACTACACCCCCTCCCTATCTCTGTAACCCCCTCTAGCCCCTACACCCCCTCCCTATCTCTGTAACCCCCTCCAGCCCCTACACCCCCTCCCTATCTCTGTAACCCCCTCCAGCCCCTACACCCCTCCCTATCTCTGTAACCCCCTCCAGCCCCTACACCCCTCCCTATCTCTGTAACCCCCTCCAGCCCCTACACCCCTCCCTATCTCTGTAACCCCCTCCAGCCCCTACACCCCTCCCTATCTCTGTAACCCCCTCCAGTCCCTACACCCCCTCCCTATCTCTGTCATAGGGACTGCAGAAGGTTACAGATATAGGGAGGGTACAGGGAGCCAGTGAGGGATGTGTGTGTGAAGATGTGTCGATGAAAATGCTCACTGAGCATTGGGATGTTTTGAGCTGAGCTCTTCAGGGGAGCAGTGAGGTCAGTTCTAAGCCAACACCCTGTTTCCTCTGCTCAGTTATCACAAATCCAGATCTCACAAACACTGTGAAAATGGCAAGGAGCAATGTTTTACGGACATTCCTTGTGGGCAGACTGTACACACCACAGAGTGAGAGCGATTTTCATTCATCTCAAACCTTTCCCAATCACAAATCATTCACTGTGTAATAGGTACTTGACGTAATATTTCAACTAAAGCACACAATATGCACAAAGGAATTTCCTGCAAACAGCAACATGACAATGACCAGGATAATTGCGTTTTCTGAAGTGACTTCAGGGATTTTTATTAACTGCAGGACATCTGGTAAAAGATCCCAAATCCCCACATCCTCCAAACCACAGAAACAACAAAATGGTGCTCCCTCAGCACTGACCTTCCGACAGTGCGGCCCTCCCTCAGCACTGACCCTCCGACAGCACGGCACTCCCTCAGCACTGACCCTCCGACAGTGCGGCCCTCCCTCAGCACTGACCCTCCGACAGTGCGGCACTCCCTCAGCACTGACCCTCTGACAGCGCGGCGCTCCCTCAGCACTGACCCTCCGACAGCGCGGCGCTCCCTCAGCACTGACCCTCCGACAGTGCGGCGCTCCCTCAGCACTGACCCTCCGACAGTGCGGCACTCCCTCAGCACTGACCCTCTGACAGTGCGGCACTCCCTCAGCACTAACCCTCCGACAGTGCGGCACTCCCTCAGCACTGACCCTCCGACAGCACGGCACGCCCTCAGCACTGACACTCCGACAGTGCGGCCCTCCCTCAGCACTGACACTCCGACAGTGCCCACTCCCTCAGCACTGACCCTCTGACAGTGCGGCACTCCCTCAGCACTAACCCTCCGACAGTGCGGCACTCCCTCAGCACTGACCCTCCGACAGCACGGCACGCCCTCAGCACTGACCCTCCGACAGTGCGGCCCTCCCTCAGCACTGACCCTCCGACAGCACGGCACGCCCTCAGCACTGACCCTCCAACAGTGTGCCACTCCCTCAGCACTGACCCTCCGACAGTGCCCACTCCCTCAGCACTGACCCTCCGACAGTGCGGCGCTCCCTCAGCACTGACCCTCCGACAGTGCGGCTCTCCCTCAGCACTGACACTCCGACAGTGCCCACTCCCTCAGCACTGACCCTCCGACAGTGCGGCGCTCCCTCAGCACTGACCCTCCGACAGTGCGGCGCTCCCTCAGCACTGACCCTCCGACAGTGCGGCGCTCCCTCAGCACTGATCCTCCGACAGTGTGGCCCTCCCTCAGCACTGACCCTCCGACAGCGCGGCGCTCCCTCAGCACTGACCCTCCGACAGCGCGGCGCTCCCTCAGCACTGACCCTCCGACAGTGCGGCGCTCCCTCAGCACTGACTGACCCTCCGACAGTGCTGCGCTCCCTCCGCACTGACCCTCCGACAGTGCGGCGCTCCCTCAGCACTGACCCTCCGACAGTGCGGTGTCCCCTCCGCACTGACCCTCCGACAGTGCGGCGCTCCCTCAGCACTGACCCTCCAACAGTGTGGTGTCCCCTCAGCACTGACCCTCCGACAGTGCGGCGCTCCCTCACCACTGACCCTCCGACAGCGCGGCGCTCCCTCAGCACTGACCCTCCGACAGTGCGGTGTCCCCTCAGCACTGACCCTCCGACAGTGCGGCCCTCCCTCAGCACTGACCCTCCGACAGTGCGGTGTCCCCTCAGCACTGACCCTCCGACAGTGCGGCACTCCCTCAGCACTGACCCTCCGACAGTGCGGTGTCCCCTCAGCACTGACCCTCCGACAGTGCGGTGTCCCCTCAGCACTGACCCTCCGACAGTGCGGCGCTCCCTCACCACTGACCCTCCGACAGCGCGGCGCTCCCTCACCACTGACCCTCCGACAGCGCGGCGCTCCCTCAGCACTGACCCTCCGACAGTGCGGTGTCCCCTCAGCACTGACCCTCCGACAGTGCGGTGTCCCCTCAGCACTGACCCTCCGACAGTGCGGCGCTCCCCCCGGATTTACACTGAGACTAAGTGTCTGTCTGGAGTTCCATTTTTTTCTGATCTGTGGTCTGTGGTTTTGGAGCCAGTGACCTTTATTCCGAGTGACAGTGCAACAGCAGTAGAATTTGTTTTATTCATTCAATGGGACATGGACGTCGCTTGGCTAGACCAGCATGCTTTGCCCATTCTTAATTGCCCAGAGTTAAGAATCAGCCGTATTTCTGTGGGTCTGGAGTCACATATCAGCCAGACCAGGTAAGAATGGCAGTTTCCTTCTCTAAAGGACTTTACTGAAAAAGATGGGCTTTTCTGACAATTGACAATGGACTCATGGTCACAACTGGACTCTTAATACCAGATTTTTATTGAATTCATCAAAGACCCTTCCCATCCCAGTATTGCTCTCCCACAACCTCTTCCAACAGGCACAAGATATAGAAGCCTGAACACATGCACCAATAAATTCTGGAACAGCTACTTCCCAGCTGTCATTAGACTGACGAATCAACTGTCCAACTTCAGATAATGCTGACCATGCTAATGTTAATCTTATCTAGCGCACGTCCAGTGCAATGTCACCTGTCTGCCTCTGTCTCAGACTTTTTTTTTTAACATCTGTCCCTCCTTGTTAACTGTGACCAGCCTGTAATGCTCATAAACAAAGCTTCTCACTGTACTCCGGGACACATAACAATAAATCAAATCAAATTCAAACTCCCTCACGTGCCTTGGCGAGGATTTGAACCAGATTCCCCAGAACATTTCCTGAGCCTCTCCATTCATAGTCAGGCGGTAACGCCACTGGACCATTGCCTCATTTCCATAGCTTGATTCTCAGAGGCAATTCTCTTGCTTTGCTGTTTGATAGATTGAACAGCTTGCTTAATGTATTTATCTATCCTAACGGGCTTGAAAAATAATCAGGGGGGTGAACCACTATAGAGCGTACATTCCTCCAGTTCAGATCTGTCCGGGATTCCTATATCACTTATACAGTCATAGAGATGTACAGCACGGAAACAGACCCTTCGGTCCACCCATCCATGCCGACCAGATATCCCAACCCAATCTAGTCCCATTTGCCAGCATTTGGCCCATAGCCCTCCAAACCTTTCCTATTTCTGGCAGCTCATTCCACACATGTACCACCCTCTGTGAGAAAAAGTTGCCCCTTTTCTGTCGCACCCTAAAGCTATGCCCTCTTGTTCTGGACTCCCCCACCCACTTTGCCATCAGGGATTTATCCCCATCCTTTATTAGGTGCAGGTTCAGAAGTTCCCACTCTCCCTCGACCGGCTTCCGATCTCACATCCTGCGTCTACCTTGGGGCTCACTCAGCTCTCTACTGTCTCCTCTCTCTCTCTCGTTCACGGTGGATTCTATTCACCCAGCTCCACATCCTGTGCCCGCTCACCAACGCCCTGGGTTTCCAACGTCACGTTCAGGGGTTCAAACCCAGCAGAGCCCCCTCAGGGTGGCTCCCTCAGATCTAAGGCAGAGACGCTGAGGTAGGCCTCATCTCAGAAGTCTTCAGGACCCCTCCTCAAAATCAGGAAAGGCAGGACCAGGGAGGGACGGAGGGAGAGAGGAAAGGGGGCTGTGAGGGTGAGGAAGGAGGACCCAACGCACTGCACTTTCAATACAAAGACGTTGCCAAGGGAACCTGTCTCGTCAAACTCCTGACTCAGACACTTGGAAAACAATGACATTTCTTTTGTCACAGAGCGGAACTAGCAGGTCACACAAGGTCAGTGCATACTCAGGAACGCCTGACAGAGTATACAGAATTGATAAATGTTCCAGTTGCTGAACTTTTTCCAAACAGCGGGGGAGGGGAAATCCATCAAATACTCCCAGGACAGGGGCAGCACGGGGTTAGATACAAAGTAAAGCTCCCTCTACACTGTCCCCCATCACACACTGCCAGAACAGGGGCAGCACGGGGTTAGATACAGAGTAAAGCTCCCTCTACACTGTCCCCCCATCACACACTCCCAGGACAGGGGCAACACGGGGTTAGATACAAAGTAAAGCTCCCTCTACACTGTCCCCCATCACACACTGCCAGAACAGGGGCAGCACGGGGTTAGATACAGAGTAAAGCTCCCTCTACACTGTCCCCCCATCACACACTCCCAGGACAGGGGCAACACGGGGTTAGATACAGAGTAAAGCTCCCTCTACACTGTCCCCCCATTACACACTGCCAGAACAGGGGCAGCACGGGGTTAGATACAGAGTAAAGCTCTCTCTACACTGTTCCCCCATCAAACACTCCCAGGACAGGGGCAGCACGGGGTTAGATACAGAGTAAAGCTCCCTCTACACTGTCCCCACATCAAACACTCCCAGGACAGGGACAACACGGGGTTAGATACAAAGTAAAACTCCCTCTACACTGTCCCCCACCAAACACTCCCAGGACAGGGACAGCACAGTGTTAGATACAGAGTAAAGCTCCCTCTACACTGTCCCCCCCATCAAACACTTCCAGGACAGGGACAATACGGGGTTAGATACAGAGTAAAGCTCCATCTACACTGTCCCCACATCAAACACTCCCAGGACAGGGACAACACGGGGTTAGATACAGAGTAAAGCTCCCTCTACGCTGTGTCCCATCAAACACTCCCAGGAGCACAGTGGGACAGCGCCAGAGACCCGGGTTCAATTCCCGCCTCAGCCGACTGTCTGTGTGGAGTTTGCACGTTCTCCCCGTGTCTGTGTGGGTTTCCTCCGGGTGCTCCAGTTTCCTCCCACAGTCCAAAACCGCGCAGGTCAGGTGAATTGGCCACGCTAAATTTGTTGTAATGTTAGGTGAAGGGGTAAATGTAGGGGAATGGGTCTGGGTGGGTTGTTCTTTGAAGGGTCGGTGTGCACTTGTTGGGCTGAAGGGCCTGTTTCCACACTGTAGGGAATCGAAATCTAAACATTTTCATGGCCTTGCACCCACCACCTCTGAAACCTCTTTGTATTCTGCACAGAGGTTTCTCTTAAAAAAAAAGCAGGAGCTGGAGGCCAAGGTCTCGGCTCGCCTAGGCCGCTGGACAGGACTGCTCCGAGTGCTATCTTACAGGAGTCGAGTGCTGGTCATAAACCAGCTGGTGGCCGCCATGCTGTGGTAGCGGCTGGTCACTTGGGTCCCTCCTCCTGGCTTTGTCGCTGACATCCAGAGAACGTTGGTCGACTTCTTCTGGGACAAAACGATGCACTGGGTCGCCACGCAGGTTCTGAGTCTCATTATTGAGGAGGGCGGTCAGTCGCTGGTGTGCGTCCGCACCCAGATCGCGACGTTCTGCCTTCAGACCTTGCGGCGATACCTTAACGTCGAGCCTCCTCCTGGGTGGTGTGCCCTGGCGACGTATTTTTTCCGCCAGGTGCGTAACCTCAACTACGACACGCAGCTCCTGTTCGTCGACTGTGACGGTTTGGAGGTCGCCCTCAAGACGCTGCCTGTCTTTTACCAGGACCTGATCACTGTCTGGAACATGGTCGAATCGCGTCGCGCCTACCCTCCGGCTGGAGTAGCGGCTGTCGTCAGGGAGCCGTTGCTCAGGAATCCGCACCTCCGTACTCGCGGGTTCGAGTGGCTGTCGGAGGGGAGGGCCGCGGCGGCGAGGGTGACCAGGGTCGGGGACGTGCTGGGTGCCGGGGGCCTGGGCTGGACGCTGCCGCAGGACATAGCAGGCAGGGCAGCGGTAGACGTCCAGTACGTGGCCAACGCCATCCGACGCCTTAAAACGGCGGTGCTCGGACCCGACGTAGTGCACCAGTTGGAGGACGCTCAGGTGTGCGGTGGGATCCCGTCCGCGCTCACCCGAGCCCAGACGGAATTTCACATTGGCCCCAAGGTCCCGTACTTCCCGCGGGAGCCTGTGCCCCACAACCTGAGCCGCCTCCGGAATTTTAATTTTGTCCCTTTTAAGGATGTAAAAAGGAAGGCCCTGTATCGACTGCTGCTGCACACCGTCCACCTCTTCTCCCTCATCCACCGTCCGGACACGCCTTGTCGTGCCCATTTGCCACCGGGCGGTGGGGATCCCCAGTGGAGGGCTCTCTACGCGGGAGTCCTCCCCCTTTCTCTCGGGGATCTGGGGTGGAGGGTGCTGCACGCAGCAGTCCCCTGCAACCGCAGATTACGGTGGTTCACGGACTCCCAGCCCAACTGCTTGTTCTGTGGCGCTGTGGAGTCCGTGGACCACGTATATATTGGGTGTGGGCGTTTGCACTCCCTTTTTGATTTCCTTAAAAACCTTCTCCTCTGTTTTTGGCTGCACTTCAGTCCCATGCTCCTGATCTTTGGGCACCCGGTACGGAGGAAGGAGGGCAGGTCTGAAGACCTCCTCGTGGGTCTGCTCCTGGGCCTGGCCAAACTGGCCATAAACAGGTCCAGGCAGCGGGCCGTGGAGGGGGTCGTTAGGGCCGACTGCCTGCCCCTCTTCCGCGGTTACGTTAGAGCCCGGGTGTCCTTGGAGAAGGAGCACGCGGTGTCGACCAACACCCTGGAGTTGTTCAGGGAGAGGTGGGCGCCGCAGGGAGTGGAGTGCATTATTTCCCCCTCCAACTCCATTGTGATTTAGTCCCTACCCTCCCCCTCACTGTTTTGATCACACAGCACTGCCCTTTGATGTGAAGGGCAGTGTTTGTCACTGGCCACTCGGGTGTTTCCTTTCTTCCTGGTGGTGGAAATTGAATAAAGATTCATGCACCTTGTGTCTCTCACTGTGTCTCACACCTGCACACACACACCATGGGTGCTGGGGAAAAAATAAGCACTACCGCAGTTAGGCGGGAGTGTGGGGGAAAGAGGAAAATAAAGAAGAAAAAACTCCCTCGACACTGTTCCCCCATCAAACACTCCCAGGACAGAGACAATACGGGGTTAGATACAGAGTAAAGCTCCCTCTACACTGTCCCCCATCAAACACTCCCAGGACAGAGACAATACGGGGTTAGATACAGAGTAAAGCTCCCTCTACACTGTCCCCATCAAACACTCCCAGGGACAGGGACAACACAGGGTTAGATACAGAGTAAAGCTCCCTCTACACTGTCCCCATCAAACACTCCCAGGACAGAGACAATACGGGGTTAGATACAGAGTAAATCTCCCTCTACACTGTCCCACATCAAACACTCCCAGGGACAGGGACAACACAGGGTTAGATACAGAGTAAAGCTCCCTCTACACTGCTCCCCCATCAAACATTTCCAGGGGCACAGTGGTTAGCACTGCTGTCTCACAGCGCCAGAGACCTGGGTTCAATTCCCGCCTCAGGCGACTGACTGTGTGGAGTTTGCACATTCTCCCCGTGTCTGTGTGGGTTTCCTCCCACAGTCCAAAACCATGCAGGTTAGGTGAATTGGCTATGCTAAATTTGTTGTAGTGTTAGGTGAAGGGGTAAATGTAGGGGAATGGGTCTGGGTGGGTTGTTCTTTGGAGAGTCTGTGTGGACTTGTTGGGCTGAAGAGCCTGTTTCCACACTGTAAGTAATCTGATCTACTCTAAAGAGAGGGACAGCACAGGCTTACAAAGTAAAGCTTCCTCTACACTGTCCCCCAAACACTCCCAGGAGAGCGACAGCACGTGGTTACATACAGAGTAAAGCTCCCTCTACACTGTCCCCCATCAAACACTCCCAGGACAGGGACAGCACGGGGTTAGATACAGAGTAAAACTGATTCTACACTTTGAAACTGAAAGTTTTTTTTTCCCTATTAATTACTCTCGGGACAAGTACAAAAGAAAAGTGGCTTTCACGGAGAATATGACAGGGATAAAGTTTTCCACTAATGGGTGATCAGATTAATCCAAAACGTGGCACCTCCCCCTGGGATATAGCAGCTGCAGGGCAAGTTCTTTAGATGGGAATGTCAGGGGAAAATGCAGAGATACATCACAGAAAATCTGTCCTCAAGATCATCCTGTCTATTGAAGGGGTGTTCAAACCATCTTTCAAACAATATTCTTCTTAGAGCAGTGAGACCTGAACTGAACTCAGTATTCTAAAAGAGCCTTAACCAATGTCCTGTACAGCCGCAACATGACCGCCCAACTCCTATACTCAATGCTCTGACTAATAAAGCATACCAAACGCCTTCTTCACTATCCTATCTACCTGCGACCCCACTTTCAAGGAGCTATGAACCTGCACTCCAAGGTCTCTTTGTTCAGCAACACTCCCTAGGACCTTACCATTAAGTGCAAGAGTAAATGGATTTTAAAAGCAATCTGAATCCACCCTCATGATTTCAAGCCATCTCTGACAGAGTCACTGAGTCTCGATGATCAAACGCAGTTTTTTTCACCCCAGCGAGAGACCCTCTGAGAATTCCCAGAATTTTCTGCTTTGATCTCGAAGTTCCACCAGCCGCAGAATTTTCCTTCGTCATTTGAGAAAAGTCACTAGAGACGCAGCCGTCAGGAAAAGTCTCAGCCTGCGCTACACGTGGACGTCAGGGAGAGGACAGCAAATGGCAGCATCTCGTGGGTGCGCTGCGCTGTGGCAGGGGGAGAGCGGGAAAAGGTTTGGGGAGTGGGAGGGGGAAGAATCCCAGGACTTAGAACTCCGTGCGGCTGAAGGTGGAGCTATGGGAACAAGCATGTGCTTGGGGGCGGGGGGGGTGGGGGGAGGTGCAAAACTGCAGCAGGGTACCTGACTGAGAGTAGAGGTGCAGGATGGGAAATCCTTGCCTTCTCTCAATCACTCCCTCACCCTCTTGCTCTGACCACTCTCTCACACTTGCTGCTAAACCCCCACCTTACCTAGCACTGGAAGATTGGTGTTTAAATTCAGAATGGGTGAGAGGGTTAAGAGGAGCAGGCAGGAAAGGGGATAAGATGGGATCAGCTGTGATCGTACTATATGGCAGAGGCAGCTTGAGGGGCCGAATAGCCTACTATTATGAAGTTGAAGACGTGTACTGTACCTTTTAAGAGAGAGTGAATGCTGGTTTGCACGGTGAGCTTACAAGCACCTGTCATGTGACTAGCTAGCAGTCTCAGAGGGTACTGGAAAATCGCAAATATGTAACATTTGGCTGTGAAGTCGATACCTGCGTTGGTTGCTATTTGGACAACAATTCGAATTTAACCAGTTAAAATTATGCCCCAGGATACTAAAACCCAATTGAGTTTGAATTTATTGTTTTTGCAAATATTGAACCATTGGGACAACCCGATGTTTGGGATATAAAGCAGCAGGTCTTTTGAAAGTCAGACAGAGTAACTGTCATCGAGACAGACGGCCATTCAAAGCACTCTCTGTCAAAGGTACCTTTCTCATATGAAGCAATCAAAGACAGAAGACAACCCAGGGAGATCGACAGCTGAAAGAAGGATGAGACCGGAACTGACAGCCATGGTGTGGTTTGGAAATTAAGTCCATGTAATTTGAATGCGAGCTTTGTTTGGAACAGCATCTTGTTATAGAGTTAGAGGGAGAAAGTAAGCACTTTAGAGAAGTGGGGGGAGCTTAGTGTTGTGAATGGCTGTTGTTTAACGTTTGCTTTTAGAGTTACAGAATAAATTGATATTTTTCCTTCAATAGTGCAATTTGGAGGTTTTCTGTCACTCAGACTTTATCAGATTACAAAGCTAAGGTAAGCTTTTCTGAATGTTTGGCTTCAGTATCAGAAAGGTTCACCTCTGTGTTGTAACACGACTCCTGCTCCCACTGTGCACATACACACACATCCCCTCCCCCCCCTCTCACACACACACATACTCACACACACACCACCCTGTGCATCGCCACACCCCTCACAGTCAACGCACACCTTCATACACCCACACACACACTCCCCCGTCCCTCCCTCGCACGCACACTCCCCTGTCCCTCCCTCGCACGCACACTCCCCTGTCCCTCCCTCGCACGCACACTCCCCCGTCCCTCCCCTCCCGCACACTCCCCCGTACCTCCCCTCACGCACACTTCCCCCGTTCCACCTTCACACACACTTCCCCCGTCCCTCTCACACACGTACACTCCCCCGTCCCTCCCCACATGCACACTCCCCCATCGCGCCTCTCACGCACAGCCCCCCATCCACCCCCCTCCTCACGCACACTCCCCCATCCACCCCCCTCCTCACGCACACTCCCCCATCCATCCCCCTCCTCATGCACACTCCCCCATCCACCCCCCTCCTCACGCACACTCCCCCATCCATCCCCCTCCTCACGCACACTCCCCCGTCCATCCCCCTCCCCCGCCCGCCCCCGAGAAAGCGAGACAGCCTTCGAACCACAAACAGAAACGTTAACTTTAATAGATCGAGTCAGCAGAGAGTGGGAGAACAAGTGACCCTTCACCACACTCGGAAACAAATCACACCGACTGCTTTGGTGTGACCCAGAGAGTGAACACCGACGGGGAGTGTGCCCACGCATCGCTGCCCTAGGGGGGAGGGGAGGGGAGGCTGCTCTAACACACTCAGCTGACCACACTCTGGCAGGGGGTGGTAACAGTGTCACGGGACCGTTGCTCTGTCTCGGAGCTCACTGTCTCTCCCCTCATCCCCTTCCTCCCAAGTCTAAAACCATTCAACGGGTCACTTCTGTCTCCCCATTGGCTCTGTGTCCGTTGGGAGAGTCCATACCAAGTTCCAGGTCTTCCCATTCCCAGTTGAGGGGGGGGAACACATCAGAAAGAGGAAAATTGAGAATTCGCTCCCTGCCCCCCCCCCCAATCCTGAGTCAAGGGGAATTTCAGGAAAATTGCAAGAAAAGGGGGGAGATACTGACCAACGGGTTAAGGGTTTTGGAGCAAATGAATGATGGATGAGCCAGGGGGGCTAGGAGGGGGCTGAACGGCCTCAAGAGGATATTCCTTCCCAAAACCTTCCTCACTCCTCCTGGCCCGCAGTGAGTGAGCCATCTCAGGAACACCACGTTCCAGAGGTGACTGATCAGAGCTCGAGTGGTGTGTGTGTGTGTGTGTGTGTGTAGGGAGGGGTGGGGATGTTTGGAAGGGCGTTGAATGGAGAGCACGGACGTTGGTGCTCTTGCACCCCCTCCCACGTGCGCTGCTCACTGCGACAGGATGGAGTGATCCCGGTCCAAGACTGACATGGAGCTGTCACTCCACCCAAGCTCCCGTGACTTGCTGGTGTCACTCCCGAACCCCTCAACTCCCGAACATCATTCCATCCATCCATCCCCTTCCCTCAGCCTCAGAAACACGCCCCAAAATGGGAGCTATCCCGCCCGAAAGGGCCGTGTGGGATTCTGCCTCCCAGTTCCCTCAACGCTGCAGTCCTGGGGGTGGGGGGGGGGAACGGGGGAGGGAAGAGGCAGGGGTGAGGGGAGCAAGAACTGACGGGAACGCGTTCCTGGAGAAGGGAATGCCAAGATCCGGGAACTGAGGGAGTCGGATCACTCCGTGCATGCTGCTCTCCTATCCTTCTCCCGAAGGCCAGAGTCGGTTCTTCCTCAGGGTCTTCCACATGGAATGGGGTGGGGGTCTTCACCGCATCACACCCCCTCCACACCACCCCCCCCCCGTCAGGACAACAGACGACTGTACTCGGAGAGAGCTGAGGATTTCTTCACCCCATCCCAGATCCGGGCGGCGTAGTGGAACCTTCCGGAAGGAACAGAAGGAAAGAGCTTGTGATTGCAAAGCAACAGCCCCCGGTCCAAGTTGGTCACCCCCCCACCCCCCATCCCCCGCCCGCAGCCACACCCAACTGAGCATCACACCATGCCACCTCCACTACGAGGGATGTGCAGTGGAAGATCCCACTGATGCCACCCAATCAGGGTGCCACTTTTTCCAAGTGATTCCAGGTTCGGGAATGAGCTCAGGTCACTGCGCACAGTTTTGCGACATTCCTACTTCAAGCTGGGCAGTTTGTAATACCCTGGCACAGAGCTGGTACACTGCTCCTTTAATGTCTCAGCGGAAACTGACCCTCCGACAGTGCGGCGCTCCCTCAGCGCTGACCCTCCGACAGTGCGGCGCTCCCTCAGCGCTGACCCTCCGACAGTGCGGCGCTCCCTCAGCGCTGACCCTCCGACAGTGCGGCGCTCCCTCAGCGCTGACCCTCCGACAGTGCGGGCGCTCCCTCAGCGCTGACCCTCCGACAGTGCGGCACTCCCTCAGCGCTGACCCTCCGACAGTGCCCACTCCCTCAGTGCTGACACTCCGAAAGTGCCCACTCCCTCAGTACTGACACTCCGACAGTGCCCACTCCCTCAGCGCTGACACTCCGACAGTGCCCACTCCCTCAGCGCTGACCCTCCGACAGTGCCCACTCCCTCAGCGCTGACCCTCCGACAGTGCGGCACTCCCTCAGCGCTGACCCTCCGACAGTGCGGCACTCCCTCAGCACTGACCCTCCGACAGTGCCCACTCCCTCAGCACCGACCCTCCGACAGTGCCCACTCCCTCAGTACTGACACTCCGACAGTGCCCACTCCCTCAGCGCTGACCCTCCGACAGTGCGGCGCTCCCTCAGCGCTGACCCTCCGACAGTGCGGCACTCCCTCAGCGCTGACCCTCCGACAGTGCGGCACTCCCTCAGCACTGACCCTCCGACAGTGCCCACTCCCTCAGCACCAACCCTCCGACAGTGCCCACTCCCTCAGTACTGACCCTCCGTGCCCACTCCCTCAGCACTGACCCTCCGACAGTGCCCACTCCCTCAGCACTGACCCTCCGACAGTGCCCACTCCCTCAGCACCGACCCTCCGACAGTGCCCACTCCCTCAGCACTGACCCTCCGACAGTGCGGCACTCCCTCAGTACTGACACTCCGACAGTGCCCACTCCCTCAGCGCTGACCCTCCGACAGTGCCCACTCCCTCAGCGCTGACCCTCCGACAGTGCGGCACTCCCTCAGCGCTGACCCTCCAACAGTGCGGCACTCCCTCAGCACTGACCCTCCGACAGTGCCCACTCCCTCAGCACCAACCCTCCGACAGTGCCCACTCCCTCAGTACTGACCCTCCGTGCCCACTCCCTCAGCACTGACCCTCCGACAGTGCCCACTCCCTCAGCACTGACCCTCCGACAGTGCCCACTCCCGCAGTACCGACCCTCCGACAGTGCCCACTCCCTCAGCACTGACCCTCCGACAGTGCGGCACTCCCTCAGCACTGACCCTCCGACAGTGCCCACTCCCTCAGCACCGACCCTCCGACAGTGCCCACTCCCTCAGTACCGACCCTCCGACAGTGCGGCGCTCCCTCAGCGCTGACCCTCCGACAGTGCGGCGCTCCCTCAGCGCTGACCCTCCGACAGTGCGGCACTCCCTCAGCCCTGACCCTCCGACAGTGCCCACTCCCTCAGCACTGACCTTCCGACAGTGCGGCACTCCCTCAGCACTGACCCTCCGACAGTGCGGCACTCCCTCAGCACTGACCTTCCGACAGTGCGGCACTCCCTCAGCACTGACCCTCCGACAGTGCCCACTCCCTCAGCACTGACCTTCCGACAGTGCGGCACTCCCTCAGCACTGACCCTCCGACAGTGCGGCACTCCCTCAGCACTGACCCTCCGACAGTGCGGCACTCCCTCAGCACTGACCCTCCGACAGTGCGGCACTCCCTCAGCGCTGACCCTCCGACAGTGCGGCACTCCCTCAGCGCTGACCCTCCGACAGTGCCCACTCCCTCAGTACTGACCCTCCGACAGTGCGGCACTCCCTCAGCACTGACCCTTCGACAGTGCGGCACTTCCGCAGCACTGACCCTCCGACAGTGCGGCACTCCCTCAGCACGGACCCTCCGACAGTGCCCGCTCCCTCAGCACTGACCCTCCGACAGTGCCCGCTTCCTCAGCACTGACCCTCCGACAGTGCCCGCTCCCTCAGCACTGACCCTCCGACAGTGCCCGCTTCCTCAGCACTGACCCTCCGACAGTGCCCGGTCCCACAGCAAGGACCCTCTGACAGTGCGGCGCTCCCTCAGCACTGACCCTCCGACAGTGCGGCGCTCCCTCAGCACTGACTCTCCGACAGTGCGGCACTCCCTCAGCACTGACCCTCTGACAGTGAGGCACTCCCTCAGCACTGACCATTCGACAGTGCCCACTCCCTCAGCACTGACCCTCCGACAGTGTGGCGCTCCCTCAGCACTGACCCTCCGACAGTGTGGCGCTCCCTCAGCACTGACCCTCCGACAGTGCCCACTCCCTCAGCACTGACCCTCCGAAAGTGCCCGCTCCCTCAGCACTGACCCTCCGACAGTGCCCGCTCCCTCAGCACTGACCCTCCAACAGTGCGGCGCTCCCTCAGCACTGACCCTCCGACAGTGCCCGCTCCCTCAGCGCTGACCCTCCGACAGTGCCCACTCCCTCAGCGCTGACCCTCCGACAGTGCCCACTCCCTCAGCACTGACTCTCCGACAGTGCGGCGCTCCCTCAGCACTGATCCTCCGACAGTGCGGCGCTCCCTCAGCACTGACCTTCCGACAGTGCGGCGCTCCCTCAGCACTGACCCTCCGACAGTGCGGCGCTCCCTCAGCACTGACCCTCCGACAGTGCGGCACTCCCTCAGCACTGACCCTCCGACAGTGCGGCACTCCCTCAGCACTGACCCTCCGACAGTGCGGCACTCCCTCAGCGCTGACCCTCCGACAGTGCGGCACTCCCTCAGCGCTGACCCTCCGACAGTGCCCACTCCCTCAGCACTGACCCTCCGACAGTGCGGCACTCCCTCAGCACTGACCCTTCGACAGTGCGGCACTTCCGCAGCACTGACGCTCCGACAGTGCGGCACTCCCTCAGCACGGACCCTCCGACAGTGCCCGCTCCCTCAGCACTGACCCTCCGACAGTGCCCGCTTCCTCAGCACTGACCCTCCGACAGTGCCCGCTCCCTCAGCACTGACCCTCCGACAGTGCCCGCTTCCTCAGCACTGACCCTCCGACAGTGCCCGGTCCCACAGCAAGGACCCTCTGACAGTGCGACACTCCCTCAGCACTGACCCTCGGCCAGTGCCCGCTCCCTCAGCGCTGACTCTCCGACAGTGCCCACTCCCTCAGCACTGACTCTCCGACAGTGCGGCACTCCCTCAGCACTGATCCTCCGACAGTGCGGCGCTCCCTCAGCACTGACCTTCCGATAGTGCGGCGCTCCCTCAGCACTGACCCTCCGACAGTGCGGCGCTCCCTCAGCACTGACCCTCCGACAGTGCGGCGCTCCCTCAGCACTGACTCTCCGACAGTGCGGCACTCCCTCAGCACTGACCCTCTGACAGTGAGGCACTCCCTCAGCACTGACCATTCGACAGTGCCCACTCCCTCAGCACTGACCCTCCGACAGTGTGGCGCTCCCTCAGCACTGACCCTCCGACAGTGCCCACTCCCTCAGCACTGACCCTCCGAAAGTGCCCGCTCCCTCAGCACTGACCCTCCGACAGTGCCCGCTCCCTCAGCACTGACCCTCCAACAGTGCGGCGCTCCCTCAGCACTGACCCTCCGACAGTGCCCGCTCCCTCAGCGCTGACCCTCCGACAGTGCCCACTCCCTCAGCGCTGACCCTCCGACAGTGCCCACTCCCTCAGCACTGACTCTCCGACAGTGCGGCGCTCCCTCAGCACTGATCCTCCGACAGTGCGGCGCTCCCTCAGCACTGACCTTCCGACAGTGCGGCGCTCCCTCAGCACTGACCCTCCGACAGTGCGGCGCTCCCTCAGCACTGACCCTCCGACAGTGCGGCGCTCCCTCAGCACTGACTCTCCGACAGTGCGGCACTCCCTCAGCACTGACTCTCCGACAGTGCGGCACTCCCTCAGCACTGACCCTCCGACAGTGCGGCACTCCCTCAGCACTGACCCTCCGACAGTGCGGCACTCCCTCAGCACTGACCCTCCGACAGTGCGGCACTCCCTCAGCACTGACCCTCTGACAGTGCGGCACTCCCTCATCACTGACCCTCTGACAGTGCGGCACTCCCTTGATCACTGACCCTCTGACAGTGCGGCACTCCCTCATCACAGACCCTCTGACAGTGCGGCACTCCCTCAGCACTGACCCTCTGACAGTGCGGCACTCCCTCATCACTGACCCTTTGACAGTGCGGCACTCCCTCATCACTGACCCTCTGACAGTGCGGCACTCCCTCATCACTGACCCTCGGACAGTGCGGCACTCCCTCATCACTGACCCTCCGACAGTGCGGCACTCCCTCATCACTGACCCTCCGACAGTGCGGCACTCCCTCAGCACTGACCCTCCGACAGTGCGGCACTCCCTCAGCACTGACCCTCCGACAGTGCGGCACTCCCTCAGCACTGACCCTCTGACAGTGCGGCACTCCCTCAGCACTGACCCTCCGACAGTGCTCACTCCCTCAGCACTGACCCTCTGACAATGGGGCACTCCCTCAGCACTGACCCTCCAACAGTGTGGCACTCCCTCAGCACTGACCCTCCGACAGTGCCCACTCCCTCAGCACTGACCCACCGACAGTGCGGCGCTCCCTCAGCACTCACCCCAGAGGGGTGTGGAGGGAGGTATTGCCTTCCTGCCTCAGATAGTTTGTAGCATGTAAATACGTTGTTAATCACGGTCCTGCTTGCTAGTTGCTATGGCAATCCCCTACAGGCCAACTTTCCTGATGAATCCCTGATGTGAGTCAGTCACAACAAACAGCTGGGAGATACAAGCCCCCATCCTCCCTCCTCCCCCTCCCCGTGAACACCCTGAGGATGGGACTGGCTGATGATCAATGTTGATAATCCATCAAACTTGACACTGGTCTGCAGAATCTAGGTCAGCACTAGCGATTACCAACGCGCAATGGAATAATTGTTCCTGGACGTTCTTTTCCCATTTTCTCACGGGACCTGGGCCTCACTGATTGGGATCGGCATTTATTGCCTCCCCCTGTCCCCAGTTGCCCCCCTACACAAGGTGGGGGTGAGCTGCCTTCTTGAACCGCTGCAGTCCATGCGCTGTGGATAGACCCACAATGCCCCTGAGGGAGGGAATTCTGTGATTCTGACCCAGGAAGGAACAGCTGATATATTTCCAAGTCGGGATGGTGAGGGGAGGGGAACCTGCAGGTGGGTGGTGTTCCCATGTACCTGCTGCCCCTTGTCCTTCTCGATGGAAGTGGCCGTGGGTTTGGAAGGTGCTGCCTGAGGGTCTTTGGTGAGTTTCTGCAGTGGGTCTTGTAGCTGGTACACACTGCTGTTACTGAGCGTCGGTGGGGGGAGGGAGGGGATGGTACACACTGCTGTTACTGAGCGTCGGTGGGGGAGGGAGGGGATGGTACACACTGCTGTTACTGAGCGTCGGTGGGGGGAGGGAGGGGATGGTACACACTGCTGTTACTGAGCGTCGGTGGGGGGAGGGAGGGGATGGTACACACTGCTGTTACTGAGCGTCGGTGGGGGGAGGGAGGGGATGGTACACACTGCTGTTACTGAGCGTCGGTGGGGGGAGGGAGGGGATGGTACACACTGCTGTTACTGAGCGTCGGTGGGGGGAGGGAGGGGATGGTACACACTGCTGTTACTGAGCGTCGGTGGGGGAGGTAGGGGATGGTACACACTGCTGTTACTGAGTGTCGGTGGGGGGAGGGAGGGGATGGTACACACTGCTGTTACTGAGCGTCGTGGGTGGGAGGGAGGGGATGGTGCACACTGCTGTTACTGAGCGTCGGTGGGGGGAGGGAGGGGATGGTACACACTGCTGTTACTGAGCGTCGGTGGGGGGAGGGAGGGGATGGTACACACTGCTGTTACTGAGCGTCGGTGGGGGAGGGAGGGATGGTACACACTGCTGTTACTGAGCGTCGGTGGGGGAGGGAGGGATGGTACACACTGCTGTTACTGAGCGTTGGCGGGGGGAGGGAGGGGATGGTACACACTGCTGTTACTGAGTGTCGGTGGGGGGAGGGAGGGGATGGTACACACTGCTGTTACTGAGTGTCGGTGGGGGGAGAGGGGCGATGGTACACACTGCTGTTACTGAGTGTCGGTGGGGGGTGGGAGGGGATGGTACACACTGCTGTTACTGAGCGTCGGTGGGGGGAGGGAGGGGATGGTACACACTGCTGTTACTGAGCGTCGGTGGGGGGAGGGAGGGGATGGTACACACTGCTGTTACTGAGCGTCGGTGGGGGGAGGGAGGGGATGGTACACACTGCTGTTACTGAGCGTCGGTGGGGGGAGGGAGGGGATGGTACACACTGCTGTTACTGAGCGTCGGTGGGGGGAGGGAGGGGATGGTACACACTGCTGTTACTGAGCGTCGGTGGGGGGAGGGAGGGGATGGTACACACTGCTGTTACTGAGCGTCGGTGGGGGAGGTAGGGGATGGTACACACTGCTGTTACTGAGTGTCGGTGGGGGGAGGGAGGGGATGGTACACACTGCTGTTACTGAGCGTCGGTGGGTGGGAGGGAGGGGATGGTGCACACTGCTGTTACTGAGCGTCGGTGGGGGGAGGGAGGGGATGGTACACACTGCTGTTACTGAGCGTTGGCGGGGGGAGGGAGGGGATGGTACACACTGCTGTTACTGAGTGTCGGTGGGGGGAGAGAGGGGATGGTACACACTGCTGTTACTGAGTGTCGGTGGGGGGTGGGAGGGGATGGTACACACTGCTGTTACTGAGCGTCGGTGGGGGGAGGGAGGGGATGGTACACACTGCTGTTAATGAGTGTCGGTGGGGGGAGGGAGGGGATGGTACACACTGCTGTTACTGAGTATCGGTGGGGGAGGGAGGGGATGGTACACACTGCTGTTACTGAGCGTCGGTGGGAGAGGAAGGGGATGGTACACACTGCTGTTACTGAGTGTCGGTGGGGGGGAGGGAGAGGATGGTACACACTGCTGTTACTGAGCGTCGGTGGGGGTAGGGAGGGGATGGTACACACTGCTGTTACTGAGTGTCGGTGGGGGGGAGGGAGGGGATGGTACACACTGCTGTTACTGAGCGTCGGTGGGGGTAGGGAGGGGATGGTACACACTGCTGTTACTGAGCGTCGGTGCGGGGAGGGAGGGGATGTTTGTGGGTGTGGGGCTGCTTTGTCCCTGGATGATGTCGAGCTTCTCGAGTGTTGTAGGAGCTGCCCCCATCCAGGGGCAAGTGGGGAGTATTCCCTCACCCTCCTGCCTTGGGCCTTGTCGATGGTGGGACAGGCTTTGGGGGCATCAGGTGATGAGTTACTCGCTGCAGGATTCCTGGGTGAGGTGGCTCAGTGGGCAGCAGTGCTGCCCCACAGCGCCAGGGACCTGGGTTTAACCCACCCTCAGGGGACTGTCTGTGTGGAATTTGCACATTCTCCTCGTGTCTGCGTGGGGTTTCCTCCGATACACCAAAGATGTGCAGGTTATGGCAGATTGGCCATGCTAAATTGTCCCATAGTGTCCAGGGATGTGCAGGTTAGGGTGGATTGTCCATGGGAAATTGTCCCATAGTGCCCAGGGTGTGTAGGTTAGGGTGGATTGGCCATGGGAAATTGTCCCATAGTGTCCAGGGATGTGCAGGTTAGGGTGGATTGGCCATGCTAAATTGTCCCATAGTGTCCAGGGATGTGCAGGTTACGGTGGATTGGCCATGCTAAATTGTCCCAGAGTGCACAGGGATGTGCAGGTTAGGGTGGATTGGCCATGCTAAATTGTCCCATAGTGTCCAGGGATGTGTAGGTTAGGGTGGATTGGCCATGCTAAATTGTCCCATAGTGTCCAGGGATGTGCAGATTAGGGTGGATTGGCCATGCTAAATTGTCCCATAGTGTCCAGGGATGTGCAGGTTACGGTGGATTGGCCATGCTAAATTGTCCCAGAGTGCGCAGGGATGTGCAGGTTAGGGTGGATTGGCCATGCTAAATTGTCCCATAGTGTCCAGGGATGTGTAGGTTAGGGTGGATTGGCCATGCTAAATTGTCCCATAGTGCCCAGGGATGTGCAGGTTAGGGTGGATTGGCCATGCTAAATTGTCCCATAGTGCCCAGGGATGTGCAGGTTAGGGTGGATTGGCCATACTAAATTGTCCCATAGTGTCCAGGGATGTGTAGGTTAGGGTGGATTGGCCATGCTAAATTGTCCCATAGTGCCCAGGGATGTGTAGGTTAGGGTGGATTGGCCGTGGGAAATTGTCCCATAGTGTCCAGGAATGTGCAGGCTCAGTGCATATTACCCCTGGGAAGTGCAGGGTCACAGGAATAGGGTGGGGATGAGTCTGGGTGGGATGCTCTTCAGAGAGTCAGTGTGGACTCAACGGGCTTGATGACCTGCTTCCACACTGATTCCCGCTTCTGACCTGCTCTGGTAGCCTCTCTCGTCCAGTTCATTTTCTGATCGACGGGCACCTAAAGGATGCTGATAGAGGGCGGGATTCAATGATGGCAACACCATTGAATGTCAAGGGGTGATGGTTGGACTGTCTTTTATTGGTGATGGTCACTGCCTGGCATTTGCGTGGCGCCAATATTACTGGCCACTTGTCAACCCAAGCCTGGATATTGCCCAGATCTTGTTGCATTAGAACATGGACTGTTTCAGTATCTGAGGAGTCGCAGATGGTGCTGAACACTGTGCGACCATCAACGAACATCCTCACCTCCGACCTTATGATGGAGGGAAGGTCATTGATGAAGCAGCTGAAGATGGTTGGGCCTAGGACACTACCCTGAGGGACTCCTGCAGAGATGGCCTGGAGCTGAGATGACTGACCTCCAACAACCAAGACCATCTTCCTATGTGCTCGATATGATTCCAACCAACAAGTTTACTCCAATACCCACTGATTCCAGTTTCGCTAGGGCTCCTTGATGCCACACTCGGTCGAAAGCAGACTTAATGTCAAGGGCTGACACTCTGACCCGCCCCCCCCCCCCCCCCCCCCCCTCTGGAATTCAAAACATTTGTCCATGTTTGAACCGAGGCTGTAATGAGGTCAGGAGCTGAGTGGCCCTGGTGGAACCCAAACTGGGCGTCACTGAGCAGGTTACTGCTGAGCTGATGGTGTTGGCGACATGTTACGGATGGTCCAGAGGAAACAGATGGGGGCGGCAATCGGTCAATGACATGACGCTCTGTCACCAACCCTGCACCATGCCACAGACACTGGCCAGTCAGAAGGACCCACCCCCAACCAGCCAATCAGAGAGACTGTAGTCTTGTTTGATCCGATTGGATGCACCCTGTCAGCCAATCAGGCTCCCCCTGGCATTGTCCAATTCTTCTACACAAACAACTCACTCAGCGTTCACAGCAAGGAATAAACGGAGAGGCATTTGTGTTTCTTCTGAAGGAACTGTCCCAATTCACGTGTCACAGAGACTTCAGCCACCTCTAAATCAGCTGAGAATCTCACTCGATGCATGAAGAGTGGATCATAAATGACCCACCATGTCCCGTTAGGCCTACTCACTTATTGACACATCCCGCCCAGCTCTGCACATTACATCTGGGAGCAGTGAGGCCTACGAGGTAGGGAAGCCTAACTCGGGGATTACCGTGGCAACAGCGCAGGCTGACGAACCAACCTTCCTGAGACGCTAGACATACCGCACGGAAATAGGCCACTCGGTCCATCCAGAAGGATTCCTGCTCCACCTAAGCCATCCCTTAGCCTCCTCTTCATCACCACCCCCCCAGGTCCTCACTCGCTCACGTCCTTATCCACCAGGAAGGACGGTCCTGGCGACTGGGGAGTCCAGAACTAGGTGTCAAGGTACGGGGTAAGGCTGAGCTGAGGAGAAACAGTGGGGAAGCCCATGGGACTCTCTACCACAGCCACTGGTTGAGACCAGAACGTTCCTGGTTTCCAAGATGGCTTTAGATTAGGGCTAAAGGGATCAAAGGGTATGGGGTCAGAAAGTGACCTTATTGAATGGGGATTTGAAAGGCTGGAATGGCCTACTCCTGTTTTCTATGTTTCCCCTTCAAACCACGACACAATCCGCCTCCTTGTGGGAACAAGCTCCCCCTTTCGCTCCGCGCTCTCAGGGAGGGAGGGTGACGTTGACAGACTGAGATAGCAGGCTGAGCGTAGGGCCGAAGGGGGGTCCTTACCAGTTTTTCTCGGTGAGGATGGTGTGTGAGAGCTGAGGCCGGCACATGGACAGGATCTGGCTCCTCAGTTTGCCCACCAGAGAGTGGAAGCTGGGGTGACCTTTGTAACCCGGAAGCAGTGAGAACAGAGATATCCCTCCGGTCCCTGTGTGTGCGCGCGCGAAGGAAGGAAAAAAACTCACTGTTAGCAAAGGCCGAAAGACAGAGAAAGCTCACAATCGTCACACGGACATCTCAAAGCGAAAAGAATTGAAGGCTTTGGAGAAGGTACAGGAACCCTCATGCAGGAGACCCAAAAGCCAACCGACACCCAGCCCCATCTCCCACCCACAACACGTCGAGGGCCGAAGGGCCTGTCCTGTGCTGTGCTGTACTGTTCAAACACAAGCAAAAAAGACGCAGATCCCAATGTGCTGACTCAGGGATATTGAAGGGTTTGAGCTACAGGGAGAGGCTGAACAGGCTGGGGCTGTTTTCCCTGGAGCGTTGGAGGCTGAGGGGTGACTTTGTAGAGGTTTATAAAATTATGAGGGGCATGGATAGGATGAACAGCCAAGGTCTTTTCCCGGGGAGGGGGGAGTCCAGAACTAGAGGGGCATAGGTTTAGGGTGAGAGGGGAAAGATATAAAAGGGACCTATGGGGCAGCTTTGTCACGCAGAGGGTACGTGTATGGAATGAGCTGCCAGAGGATGTGGTGGAGGCTGTTACAATTGCAACATTTAAGAGGCATTTGGATGGGTATATGAATAGGAAGGGTTTGGAGGGATATGTATCGTTCTTAGGGGTAAAAAGATCAAAGGGGAGAGCAGGGACTGAGTTGGATGGTCAGCCATGGTCCTACCGAAGGGCTGAATGGCCTTCGCCTGCTCCTATCTCCTAGGTTTTCAGGTTGCTCCTGCAGGAGACCCAAAAGCCAATTTGCACACAGCTCCAGCTCCCACCCTCAACGCGTGGAGGGTCGAAAGGCCTGGACTGTACTGTTCAATCACAAGTGAAAAAGACCCAGAGTCCAACGTGCTGATTTAGGGACAGATACTGGCCCCAGGACACAGGGATGAATCCTCCCACTTATTCCCCAATGCTTGCTGCTCTTCAACAGAGCGTCAGTGGGATTTCATTCTCTCCTTCTGACCTCGAGGTCTGGTTGAAAAGACAGCCCCTTGGAGTTCGGGTCCAGGGATTGAGCGGAGAATAGGAAACGAGAGGTTGATCAATCCAGTGCCGGGCACGGGGAGGTTCGCACTCTCTGAGGTACCGTGTTTCTGAGGTAACCGAGGTCTGATTTAGCAGCCATGCTCAAGGACCCCTGGCCACCGTTAGGAGAGAGTGTGGATGGATAAGTTTTCTGGGGACAATTACTTATCCCCCAACAGACATGAAACTAGGGATTGATGCAGGTTGTGGGAACTTACTGACAGCATTCCTGTTCCCACCTTTCCTGCGAGTGATCAACTTCCCAAAAACGGAACCACCTCAGTAGTTATAAACATCTCTGATTTCAAACACTGTAGACAGTGAGCATTGTTGTGCACGATGTTTGGAAAAGCAGAGCACACAGTGGGGATTTCTGGCTGGTTTCTCCGTGAGGGTGATGGTCTGTTTGGATATTTCACAGCCTGCATGTGATCTTTGGCTGCCTGTTCTCTAGAGTTGCCCCAAAGGGACTGGGGAGACACTTTCACACGCCCTTACTTCCTGGGTTTGTTCGGGGATTTGCGGCCAGTGAATGCTGTTACAGACGTCGCTGCAGTGACAGCAGGCCAGAGGTTGGGATTTCTGCCGTCAGGAACTCACCTCGAGACTCCTCAAAGCCTGGCTGTCACTGGCAAGGCACAGGGCAGGCATGTGAGGATTTGATAGCAAAGTGTAGAGGGAGCTTTACTCTGAATCTAACCCCGTGCTGTCCCTGTCCTGGGAGTGTTTGATGGGGGACAGTGTAGAGGGAGCTTCACTCTGTATCTAACCCCATGCTGTCCCTGTCCTGGGAGTGTTTGATAGGGGACAGTGTAGAGGAAGCTTTACTCTGTATCTAACCCCATGCTGTCCCTGTCCTGGGAGTGTTTGATGGGGGACAGTGTAGAGGAAGCTTTACTCTGTATTGTCCCTATCCTGGGAGTTTTTGATTTGGGGGTGGGGGGGGCAGGGATCAGTGTATAGGAAGCTTTACTCTGTATCTAACCCCATGCTGTCCCTGTCCTGGGAGTGTTTGATGGGGGGGGGGGGACAGTGTAGAGGGAGCTTTACTCTGGGAGTGTTTGATGGGGGACAGTGTAGAGAGAGCTTTACTCTGTATCTAATACTGTGCTGTCCCTGTCCTGGGAGTGTTTGATGGGGGACAGTGTGTAGGGAGCTTTACTCTGTATCTAACCCCGTGCTGTCCCTGTCCTGGGAGTGTTTGATGGGGACAGTGTAGAGAGAGCTTTACTCTGTATCTAACCCCATGCTGTCCCTGTCCTGGGGGTGTTTGATGGGGGACAGTGTAGAGGGAGCTTTACTCTGTATCTAACCCCGTGCTGTCCCTGTCCTGGGAGTGTTGATGGGGGGGGGACAGTGTAGAGGGAGCTGAACATTCAGTAGAGTGAGTTGGAGCAGTGCACTGGCCATTGTTCCTTTCAAATACAGGTTCGAAGGGCCCGGGGAATGGTGATCTTACCAGCTCTGACCAGGTTCTCCTCCACCTCACTCTCCATCACCGGGAGGAGAAACAAATTGACCTCTGACTCCAGGAAGTCATTGCTCAGCCCAGGAAAGATGTTGCAGTCCAACATGGAGAGTGTACCTGAGGTGAAGAGGGAAAGCCGTTAGCAAAATGACCTGGCCCGACCGGGAAACGAGTAAACGTTGGGCTGACTGCAGCAGCCGGCTGCAAGAGGTGACAAACACCGGGCTGGGTTCAATCCAGACTGGGACTGCGATGGGCTTTAATGGATGTAAACAGGTGCCGCCACAATGGAATCCCACCACACCTGGCGACGATAGAGACCCCCTCCTGCCTCTTCCAGGCAGCGCATGGCAGATCACAACAACTCATCCAGCCCCCTCCCCCACCTCCTCGGAGGTCGCTTCCTGATTGTCTCCAATCCATGCCCCTCTGTTGACCGACCCACCTGGAGAAGGGGTCTCCCTCATCGACTCGATTGAACACCCATTTCCCCCCCCCCTCCCCAACTCTCCCCCAGGCATTCTGAATGCCACGATTCAATCTCCTCCTGAACTTTCCCAGCTCCGAAATTGGGGGGTGGGGGGGGGGGGAACGATCCCAGCTTCTTCTGGTCTCTCCGCGGGAAAATGCCACACCTCCCCCCACCCTGCCCC